>NC_045544.1:93976349-94276349 GCF_009769535.1 Thamnophis elegans | reverse complement strand
TTTCCACCAGATAAATTAAATATTGAGAAATTAAAGGAAATACATGGCAAAAGTATCTGAAGCAGGTGCACAAATCTAGGATAGTCTGCCCATTATTTGCTTAAGAAACCTATTTTATTATTCAGTAAGTAATAAATTTATTTTTTCTATAATTTTACATTAGTTTTAGAAAACTTTCTTTGGTGACAAGACAAATGAAAATAAAATTAACACAAAGGGAATACAGACAGAAATATGTTTATTGCCAAAATAATATTAATAATAATAATAATGGACAAAAAAAGACAACAGAAAGTGGTTGGAATAATGACATATTAAACTAAGAATTTAGAAACATCTTACATTCTGCCCTAATGGCAGCACAGTTAATAAGGGCAAAAGGTCTTCTTGCAGCTCGCTTCAGTTGTAAGGTATTTCTGCAAACCTGGCGGGCAAGTTTAGTCAAATATGTAGTATGAAGAAAGAAAGATTGACGTGTCTTCACTGCAGATTTTGGACTACCAGTGTTCCGGACTGGTATGCCCTGAGTTGCTTGTCGTGACATATGTGTTCGGACACACGAATCCTGAAATAAATAAGAATAACAATAATAACCACACTGGCACCCAAAGTCAGTGGTTTTAGATGGCCAATTATACAAATCAAATCAAATCAAAATATGAATAAATTTTCATTTTTGGTCTATCATTGTATTTCTTTTCTTTTTTAAAAAATATTTTTGGTCTATAACCACCCAGAAATTGTTCAGAGATTGGTGACATATACATTTAATAAATAACAAAAGGAAAATAACAGTAACAACAATAACAATGACATTGAATGTAAACAAATTTCTGTCTGGAATCCCATCTATGCATTGATCTGTATCTGTGTTGGACTCTGAAATTATCAAGAACAAACCTAAAAGTTCATTCCATAGAAAGGAGCTTTACAAGAGACAGGCTCAGGCTGAGTGGACACTTTGCAATATCCAACAGGAGGTTCCAATGTTCTTGCTCCCTGCTCTTCTATCACCTACCTCTTCTTTAGCCATGGCCTCTTGGATGTACATATTGCTGTGGCTGAAGAATAAGACAACTTCATTTTCCTACTAGGCAAGATACATGATGAAAACCTATCAGGACAGCCAAGCTGGAGGAAGAGGAGTCAAAATTGAGACTGATGATCTGGAGTTGTATCAGGAGGAAAACAGGCAAGACAGAATTGGGAATGGAATGTGGGTGCAGCATGGTTGGCCAAGTAAGTGGGAAGTGCAAGAAATTATTCAAGGAAGTTATGTCCCTAAATTCATACTTAACTACTATGATGTAGATATAATTCCAACACACTTGGTAAGCACTAAATTGGGAGATACTGTAACTTAGTAGCATACACAAAACTTGTAAAAGTTAGCTGACTGAGTAAGTCATACAATGATTTAAATATATTTTAATATATACAAATAAAATGAAGCACATGAATTAAGATAAAATAGCAAAGATGCTAAGTACTAACAACAATGAAGCATTACCTCTGTGGTTTGATTGGGTGAAAATCTATCTTCATTTGTTAGAGTTGGCATTTTAAGACCACCATACTTTTTCCAATAAATCCAACATGGTGCACATAATCTACACTGCATGTTGGGTGGACCCCAGGAATACCATTGATGCGACTGTGTAACTAAAAGAAGAAGAAAATAAAATCTAGTCAATCTATGTAGGACAAATATTTACTAATATATTTACACATAAATATAGAGGCACAGGATGACAGTATACTTTTTCAAAAATAGCATAGACTAATTGCACGCTCTCTTTACAATGATATATACATACTTAAAGCTCTTGATGAATGATATACACATAGAACTTTTTGTGACTCGATTTCTCCATTCATTTCACATTCTCCTTTTTATGAGGAAGCTACTTCCAGAAGAAAGGGTTCCATACACTTCTCTGAGGACATGCATGCACACGCACACAGACGCATGCACACTTTTACTTACTGTAGCAACTTTCACAAGCACGGCCTATTAGTGAGTTCTGAGTCTGGTGTGGTGCTCCAACTGCCCCATTCATGGCGCCTGGTTTTCCATTATTGCTGGATATCTGACTGGGATTCGGTTTGTTGCTTTAAAATGATCACACATGCATTAATTGCATGAGCTATATGGCAGAAACATTTTTAAATAAATTCTTAGCTAACTACAAGAGCTATGTGAAAGTTTGATTCAAAGGTTGGTTAGCAATTCAACTGAGCCATGAACCAAAATGACTTTGGTTCAGATGATCAATATGATCTGAATCAAATACGTTTGAATCAAATACGTTTGAATCAAAGTGTTAAATCAACTTGATATGCCACATCAAATGGAATCAAATCATTGATCCACACATTTCTACTGCTGATATAATTGTCAAGAGTACAGGTAAATGCTACTATATATTTTCTATGAAAATGCCAAAACATGTTTAAAATGCTTAGATTTTTCTCAAAAAGCTGTAATTTATTACCACACTGGTTACAACCGAGTTCCATTTACTATAGAAGAAAGTTTTGTGATTGCTATAAAAAAATTCTCCATATGATGCTATAAAGCAGGAGCGTTTAAAAGTGTAACTTTTAAGGCCTGTGGACTTTACCTTTCAGAATACCCCAGCTAGCCATGCCTCAGAGTGGCATCTAGCAATTATTCTGAACTTCACCCTAAACCTTCAAGTAACTCCCACTATGTGATGCAGCTTCACAGAAAGAAGCATTGCCAGTAGTGGGATGACTACAAGAAACAGAAAGTCCCAGAAATAAGCATGCAGGGTTTTAAAGATAACATCTAGAATCCCGAATTACATTCAAAAGCCTAGTGGGACCCAGTGTATCTCACGCAGAAATGATGTTACATATACACATTGTGGTATACTATAATTTTCTGTATGACATTTGGGACCAAAATCCTTTTCAAGTGCAGCCTGATCTACATTACACTGCAATATTTCAACCAGGAAGTGGTTGAATGACTGAGGAATACCGCCAGATCTAGGAATGGGCATAACTGGTACACAAAAAGGATTTTTTCAAAAGCTTTTTGGATCCCAACTGGCATCTGATCTTCAATGTAAATATCCACTCTATCTGGGAGAATTAACTCAATCTATGATAATAGTGGAAAACATCTAGATTGAGGGTGGGAGTCTTAAATTCAGAGTCCCTTGATCTTGTTAGGGTGGAGACAAAGTCTGTTTTTCCCTAGCCAAACCCTCAAATCCTCCAGACACTGGAAAAGAGTCTCAACAGCCTTGGACAGTCCAGAGTAGAGGTGTATAAATGACATAATAACATGCAGATGATTTTAACCCCATACTAATGAATGGCCTCAATAAGCAGCTTTCTGACATTAAATAGGAGCAGGAGTCCTATGGAGCCCTGCAAAGCAGAGGACTAGGGATAGACTCCTCACTCCCCACCAATACTGACTGGAACTGGTCTCAAGAGGATGGAGAAGAACTTATGCCCCCACTCTCAATCTCCTAGGTTGCCACCAGAAGGATACCAATATCTTCAAGGAGTAGAATGGATGCACTTCCTTGTTCTGGGTCTGCCAGAAGCTACCCAGAAGCATGATCAATGACACCTCAGTGCTGTAACCCAGCCTGAAATCTGATTACTGCTTATGTGTATATCAATAAAAATTCAATCTATATATATATATATATATATATATATATATATATATATATATATATATATATATATATATATATATATATAATAAAAAAAACTGAGATTTGTTGTCCATACACTGAAATTAATTTTAAAATAAAAGTATTAGTGTTTGTTATACTTACTAAGTTGGTATGTAAACTTGTTTTAGTTTACTCTCTGCTTCAGCAGCTTTTAGACGTTTCTAATGGAAAAGATGAATAATTTAGTGCCTAACACAATGTTAACATTACAATGTTGTGCAAAATATTACTTTAAACTTCTTAGTCTTTAAGACATATATCAGAGGCTTCAGAGGCTTCTGTCCATGGAGATTTGGCTGCAAAGGCACTCAAGGAAAGGGTTTTGCTATAGCGACACTTCACTTCTAGATATCCCTTCCAGATACAATTAGACTCTACCAGATTTTTTATTCACTTGAGTACTCATAGTTGGGTTTGAATAATTTAATTTAATTACAACTTAAAAATAGCAACCTTAATGAAAACTTTTAACAAAGCTGTTTTAAGAATCATTCAGTCACTGTAGGCATCCCATAAGAAGAAAACAGTATATCAATTTAATAACATTTCTTGCATATAGCTAAATGCACTTCCTTGATTAGAGAAAGGAAAATGCTTATAGACTTTTTGCATGAAACACAAAAACTTAGCACTATGACTTGCTAATTTGATTACAAAAAAATTAGATGAAAATGAAAAAACAGGTTTATTTTGTAATCATAGAGTAAGAGATAACTTTGTAATCATGCTTATATTTGCTGCAAAATATTGTTTTTATCTTTTCTTTCTGCACTTTTGATTTTTCTTTTTTCCCTTTTTGTTTTCTTTATTCTCTATTAGTTTGTGTTAGATTTTATCTTTTAATTTTTTTAACAGAATTTATTTAAAAATATTAACAACATCTTTATTTAAAGATTTGATTTATCTGAATTGACAAAATAGTTTAAGCTAAAATTTTCATGCACAAATTTAAGTTGAACTTGCATTCAAATGAAATGTGGATTTGTTTCTGTATATTTATAACTAGGAAACATTACATAGAATTGAGATGGGCCAAGGACAATTCCTGTAAGATCCTCAGATTTCTAAACATTTGAAAAGTCAGTACTGTCAAAACTAGATCTCCTGCTTATGCTTAAGGGTATCAACAAAAACCCTGGGAGTTAACCAAAGAAAGAACATTATAGCATTCTTTAAGGTGAGTTTTTACAATAACACAAAAAACAATGAGGTTGCTAAAGTAATTGCTAAAATGTTCCAAATAATTGCAATCATTACTACAATACATACAGATGCACAAATATGATATAATGCACACACATATTGCAGTTTTTATTAAATAACAAAGTCCATAATAATTTCAGGTTTGGGGGACAGATTCAGTCAATAAAAATACATTAAAAATAACTTATCATAATCACTGTTAGATTTCCTATCTGAAAACACCTAGAGCAGACAAACCTTTAAAACTGATCATATTAACATTGACTCACAACCCCAGAAGCTAAGAAACATTTTTGCTCAAAGTTCATCATACAAGTTAAAATACTATTTTATAGGATCTAAGTAATGATATCACACATGAATTTATTGGGAAGAAATCTATTTAAATTTAAAGAAGAATTTATAATGTTTTGTACTAAATGAAGCTAAGGAAAGCTAGTTGGGAGGTGTGATTATATCCATACGGTATAAAATTTAGTTACGCACAAATCCTTATTTACCACTTCTGATAAGCTTTTTCACAATGTTTTCCACTGTGTATGTAGCAATAATATGGACCCTTCTGCTCTTTAACATGTTAGTTGAAAGAGAATAGTTGAATTAGTTAATTTAACAATGAGTTGGAAAAAACTCTGTTCTGCATCTATTGGATCACAAACAGCCAAAGAACAAGGTATAAGTATAATGCAATTGGAATGGCTCATTCTATAAGAAATTGCTAAAGAGTGAGCTGCAATGACACTGTAAAGTTTTATGGAAAAAGGCAACAAACACCGATGTCTTAGTTTCACTGTCTCCCAGGAGTCAGGTGACTGAAATCAAGCTGTAGAAGACTTTGTGCGTGTGTATACCTCTTTTTATTATTCTGCTTGCAAGAGGACGAAAATGAAAGACAAGTTATCTTTCTCAATTATGCCTGGATCCTGAAACTATAAATCACATATAATTCATGTGAAACTACTACCAGTAGATGATAAACCATTCAAATAAGTTGGATCCAAACTATGATTTGTTATCTTCATTTATGAGACAACTTTGGCTAGGGTAGTGTAAACGCTGCATAGCTGCCATTAATGGCAAAAGATCAAATTTCAGGAAGTGTAACTATAATAATTCAATGAAAAGGCCTGAATCCAGAGATCCAGGAAAGAGAATTAGTAATTAGTAAAACCTCTAGAATAGCCTGAAAGATATCTTAGCATGATGACAATAAAATAATAGGTCAAATTCCTGATGTTTTGTCCTGCCATAAAAATTCAGTTTTGCATAACAGCTATTCTAGATTCAGGGCAACAAGTTTCAATTACTCTAAATCCTGAATGCCTTCAGGTCTAATTAAACCCTTAGGGGGGAAATGAAATTACAGGAATTAGTATTTTGAAATTATTATGCATGGTAATCTAACATTGCCTTCCTCAACCCAGTTTCCTCCAGGTTTATCTGCTTGCTCAAATTACATTGCAACCCTTTTCACAGATGCGACCCCTGCTGGCTAACAACACACTACAAAACAATACAAAACAGAATATCAACAAAAGTGTAAAAAACTAAATAGCCAAAAACAAACCCAGTAAAAGCTCAATGGCAATGTCTCACAGATCATTTAACTTCCCAGCCCCCATGCTTTGAACACATCCAGGTATACAGTGCTTATTGAAAGGACAGAAATGTGTTACACAACTACCGATGCATGATTTAGAGCAAAACAGCTGGAGTGACGACGGAGGCTTTATGTTACATGTGTCAGGCCTGCAATTATATTCCTTTTTAGGATCTTTGGCCTGCCACACATTCTATTATTTTCCTATGCCGTTTCATTAGTGTAGTAATTGGGAGGAGGAATAGATAGGAGTAGAATTGTGGAATGTGTTGTTGTCATTCCATTCTAGAAGCCCAAGGTCACCTCTGCACCTGACCAGAACCAGCTGGGTGGAGATGCCAGCATGGCCGAAGAAGATTGGACCATGTGATGGATTTATGGCTGTGGGGATAAGATCACAAACTTTCAACTGGGTGGGATCCCAGGAAGTTTTCAGAATTGGGATTCCACAGTTTATTGCCAAGATGTCTGTCTTATTAAATTGGAACTTTAAGGATAGCTCTGCCTTGGACTCTGATTTAATTCTGCATGATATTTGGAATGCTGACAACATACACATAGCCATTTAGTTGAACCTTTTATATAGGGATTTTGTAATGCCTGAAAGCCCCCTCTTAAAATTGTTCATTTAGATATTGGTTTATATCAGATTGTACATTTGGATGTTATAAATGCAAAAAAATTACCTGCTGAATATATCTATCTGTGGTTTTCCACATATAATAATATTCAATGATGCTAGTCAGAGATTTCCAAGGAAGCTGAAAAACATTAAATACAAAATTACATTTTTAAAAAGGAAATGATGAAACAGTTGGGCTATCAGAGAAAAACTATTTTTTGTAGAGATGAAAGTCACATAAAACCTAGGCATAAGGGCATAACATTATGTAACATCTGTACCACTCTCCTCTGAAGGATAAGGGAAGGTAGACAGCATATACTATTCTAATGAATTCCATATATCTTTTGATGCATCTCCACTGAACACCAATAGCTAGACAGTTTCTAAAACTAACATACTATTATCTGAAGTGCAAAGATTCATACGTCTGATTCCCAGTAGAGGTTTGAACCCAAAGAATCCACATAGGTTCCAGCTATGTTTGACAAGTTCCAAATGAGACAAAAACTGTCACATAATGCCTCCTGGTGGTCATTTAAGCTATGTGTGATATGTGATTCGATGTCAATGAAGGCAGTTGGGAAAGAAGAGAAGATCTTCTGATAGTTTCTGATAGTTTCAAGTGAATATATATTAAGAGCTTGCCTGGTAAACTATATAAATATAATCTTTTTTCCTAAGAACTGGAATATATGATACACTTGACCACTATTCTTGGAATTTAAAACTGTAAGAAACACTGTTAAAGGGTTCAAAAACTTTGTCCCTGGGGGAAAAATAATTCTTCTATTTAGGTCTTTTTCAGGAGCAATCTCTTCCTGTACTGAACAAAGCTTTGCTGGCTGAGGAACTCTGGGATTTGAAGTCCACAAATCTTAAAGTTGCCAAGGTTGGAGACCACTGGTGTACACTGTACAGTATATAGAAAAATTGGCTCATAATAACAAATCTTTATCTTAATTGACTGTGGAATAGGGAAAAAGCTATAAAAGACTTAAGGGCAATTTAATAATTATTTAGATATGTCTACTTACAAAATCTTGTCGTATGTCATTGAAGTCTTTGCCATATTTCTCTAGGGCTTCTTCAAACAAACTAGCCTCTGATGCCGACCATTCCTCCATTTCATCTCTACAAAGAACAGGACCTCCAAGGGGAACCAAAACACTAATAGCACTGCTCAGGTCATAGTTGTGTTTATGTAATGTATCCATTGCATGAAACTAGGAATGAAAAGGATTACATATAAGTATTAAATAATAATATATTAAATAGATTTTTGGATAAAATGTTACAATGAATCATTTGACCTATCATGTTAATCCATTGAATCAGTAATTTTCAGAAAGTGGGACATCACTGATTCAAGGTCAGGAAGCATGAATAGGGAGCACTGCTGAAACAGTGGAAATTAAACTAATGGAATCCCTAGGCATTAGAGGGAATTCTTATCAAACTATGCCTAAAATTAAGGGGCTGTGATTTATAGTCAAGTCCAGTTCAAGGAACTTGTCATGTGTCTTGTGAGGACTATGTACATCTTCAACATAGTATTATGACTTGGCAAATCAACCTATCAAGGCAGAGTCATGAACTGAAGTGGAAATTTATTTCAGTTCAGAAAATCAGTTATGGAGAGTCCAGATTTGATGACTATTTTGCTTCATCTGGAGTTGCTGGCAACAACTTGCGTTACAATTCCATTTCTATGGAATACTGTTTCCTTGGGAAACGCTGATGAGAATTGACTGAAGACTCTCCAACATTACTAGATAGCCAATTAGTTTTATTATCTGATTGGGATGGTAAGGCTAATATTTTTTTGGACCTAATTATCTTAGCTCTCAATTTCTTTATACAAGTTTTGCTTTGCCCTGACACAGTCACCTATTAGACTTCACACCAAAAAACAGATCAGTCTTTTGCTGCCATACTTCCTAAATATACAAGTTTCTCATTCTTATTTCAGTTCTTAGTATGCCAAGTAAGGCAACCCTCTAGAAGTAATTTGGAAATAATTGTGTTTTACTTCCTCATCCTCATTATTTCTACCTTTCCATGATGCATGGATTCGTTTTGGGTTGAGGAGAAATGATAAAAATATGTGTATTAAATTCAATTCTTACATCCATTCTCTTCCATTCATTATAGAGGAAAAACTAACGAAGGTTGTGTAATATACAAGCACAAGCTAGTAATTCATAATACATGAAGAAGCTGGCATGATAATAAAAGAAATTCTCTGCCTTCTGATTCTGGTTTGATTAGTTGCAGGAAAATATAATCCTGGCTTTAGGTGCCACAAAGCAATAACATGAAGTAGGACAAAATAAGCACAATTATGTTGTTAATTTAAGGATATAATGATAAAAAAGAATCACACTCATTCTAGATCTTCGTAAGTTAACTAGATTTTCTGGGTACATACTATGTTGTTTGAAATATTTATTTATTTAGATCCTGCCTTTTATTCTTTTTACAAATAAGTCAAGCTGCCTAACATATTCAACACAATATCCAATCTGGGTTGGTCACTGGGGAGGGGACCAGAGGTTTAATCTTCCAAGCTTCTGTATTCATGCCGGGGTACATATTCAGGGAACTTCTCTCTACTGAAATATATGCTTTGTGCTATATTTTATGCATCATATTTATATGGTACCTGCCTATTGGTTGATTGATATGTTGATGGCCAGCAATTAGCTGTTGTTTCTTTGTGCTGCCAAGTCCTTGGCTCCTAAGTACCCAATAAGTGGTGGTAAATCAGGATTCTTGTTGACTGACAAGGGACTCGTTCCCAGGCTCCAATTATTTCTCTGGCTATCTTTGTACCTGCACTCTGTACAATCTTAGTAGCTGCAAAAATTGAATGTACACTTTATTCATTGCAATTTGAGTCTATGAATTAATTTGGGTTCCTCATCTGACAGCTCCCCTGTGTTCTTCCAATCTGGTTGTTAACTTCTTACCCATCTGTCCTAATTGTCACAGGAACAATCTATACAGGGGATCTGGTAGATTACATTAGACGTATCTCCCACCTCCAAGCAATCTTTGCAAAGCATGATTTGTTTTTGTATGGTAGCCTCTGGGTGGTATGTGATGCCCACTTGCAGATCTCAGAAACTGTGTTCTACTGCTTCTGAAATTTTTTTGATGTATGGCAAGATGTGTCAAATAATTGATCTTGTACCATCTTCCTTCCTTCCTCTCCTTTATATGTATTGTGCAAGGCTTTGTATGTGTTGTAATAAATGCTTGTGAGTATCCATTCTGCTGAATTGGAGGCTTTCAGAGAGCTCCTGGGAGCTGGGATTAGGGTTAGCAGCACTCTAAGCCTCCAAAAGGCTATGCATGCAATTTTTTTGACAAAAAACGGGCCCGTTTTTTGCTTGTTTTTGGACCCCTCATCCCCCAGGAGCACTCTGAAAGTCCCCCCCAAGGCTATTCATGCCTTTTTTTTAAAAAAATGGGCCCGTTTTCATGAAAAACAGGCCGTTTTGGGGAGGTTTGCAGAGTGCAAAAACCTCCCCCCCCTTTGGAAAGCTCTTTAACTGGTTGATGAGAATTACATTGATCAAGTGCTGTGCCAGCAGAAACAAAGTCTTAGGTGCTGCATATTATCAGCAATTTCCTTCTCTAGCACATGGATAAATACACCTGGAAACATCTACCTACCTACTTACTCACTCTCTCTTCCCCTACCTACCTACTGTATTTCTCTCTCTCTTTCTCTCTCTCCCCCTCTACCTACCAACCTACTTACCCTTCTCTGTCTCCCTACCTATATACTGTATTTCTCTATCTTTCTATTTCTCTCTCTATTCCTCTATCTACCTACCTATCTACATTTCTCTCCCCCACCTACCTACTCTCTCTCTCTCTCTCCCCTCCTTTACCTACCTACCTACCCTCTCTCCCTACATACCTACTGAATTTCTCTCTCTTTCTCTCCCTCTCTCTCCCTCTATCTACCTACCTACTTTTTAAAAAAAATTGCCTCTTCAAAACGGTGTGTCTTATACTCTGGTGCGTCTTATACTCCAGAAAATATGGTAATTGTCTAGCCATTTCTTCCTCCATTGTGAATTGTATATATGGGAAGATGGAGTTCAGTAGGGTATGAAAGTCTTTCAATGCATTTCTTTTGATGATGACAAACATGTAGTCCATGTAACAATAGCAAAATTTCAGTGTATAGTTTTGAAATGCATGTTGTTCTAGTTCACACAGGACAGTTTCTGTAATGAATCCTGAGAGTGGGGGTCCTTTTTATTTGCTTATACATTTCCCTTCTGAATGTGAAAAAAGTATGTTAGCAGTATATTTCCTCCTCCTATTTTCCCAACAACCCGGGACTGACCCAGAATTACCCTGCTGGCTTTACACAAAGCAGCTGCATCTCCTTCACTTTTTCTTTTTGTTATTATTCCTATTATTTATTTATTTTTGTTTTATTTCTTTTATTTGTTCTTATTTCTTTTTTAAAATATTTCTCTTTGTACCCAAGTAATAAAAGAAAAGAAAAAACAATAACAATTGAGAAATAACATCTTTAGTATTTTCCTAAGTTAAAGAGCAAAAAAAAGCAGAGGAATTGTAATGATGCCAAGGATAAAAACAATAAGAGAGTAATTAAAAATAGAAAAATAATTAACTGTTGTTCTAGTGTCTCATTTGTAAGAGGAATTTGACAATGAATATCCTCAGTCGTAGTGTGACATTCCAAATATACATCAAGCATTTTTCTCATTATTTATTCATGCAGAAATCTTCAGGTGGCCCAAACTATGCATTTGGAAGACAGTTGTAGCAGTCTGCCAGGAACCAATCATTTCTCAAGACAGTTTTTCTTGGTTCCTCGCTGGATCTGCAAAACCCTTATTTGTCAATCCCTCTTTTCAAATTCACCACGAACAACTGTATAGTTATAACTCTACACTCTTAAGACAATAGAATGTCAGAATATAAAGGCTGGAAGGGATTTTGAAGAACTGTTTTGAACATCTGGACGTATCACAACTTTTTTCCCCTTTCGCCAAACCGGGTGTCGGCAGCGCATGACATCCAGCCCTTGGAGCGTGGGACAGCCCTCATCTAGACCAACTCTCTGCCAGGTTTAGGGGTCTATTATTCCAGTAACCTTAATAGATGGCTATGCAGACATTATTAAACACCTCCATCTCCAGATGGCCACTATCTAAATTAGAGAAAAAAATAGAATTTTTAAGGAATCCAATAATTACTTCTAGTAGATTAAACAGCTAAACATTAATGTGTGTTATCTGGGCTTGGGGAAAAAATTGGGATTTGCCGGAGGAGGGGGGGGGGGAACTGCATGACTTTTACTGGTCTAGAATTCTGTCATTAACACAGATTAGGCACTCAATACTGTTGATACATGCATTTATTAGTCTTTAATTCTGGTTTAAAAAGCAAATTAGAACTCAAATTACTATTACTGTGTATTAGGACAACACAATAATTTTGAAAGAACTGCTACACAATGAGGTATGTGAATAAGACCTCTTATTCAATCATCAAAGCAGACATATTCTTTGTAAGGCTCATGGAGCTGGTTGGAAAGCTACTCCTACTTATTTTGGTATGTTTGTATATGCACAACCACTTCATGTTTTCACCGAGAATAATGTATCTGCAGCCTATTCACGTTGCTTTCGTCCTATTGCAATGGCTGTGTGTATAAATGCCTGTACAAGTAGTCACACATGGTTTCTGAAGTAGCTGATCAAATGATGCAATGGCTTTAACCATTCAAACAATGGTGATTTGTTCATGTTCCTATACATTACAAATGTCTCTTCTGAATACTTTGTACAGTTCAACTGGATATATCCATACTAATTGTGCATATCTTTTCACTATATACCATAAACATAGAGAGATATGAAATTATTTACTAGAGGAAAAAAAGTAAACATAACAATTCTTTTTTAATATTCTTGGCAAAATCATCATCATTCTGTTAGTTCTAATTCTCTTTAAATAAATCAAAGAATATTTTTAAGCAATTAACCAGTACAACTCACCACCTGCTAAGATTAGTTAATAAAGCAAATAGCAAGAGTTGGGTTGAATATTTTACATCCATTGTATATACGCAAAATCCTCAACAACATATCATCAACAAATCATGGCAGGATTTAATTTGTCTCTTTAGCAAATTATTCTTTCAAAGGAAGTATATTTCAAAGATTATCTCACCAAAGTGATATCCCGCGAAGCAGCAGCTGCACTCATGTGTAAACTAGGTTGTCTTACAGAACTACTGCAGTCTAGAGCTCGTGCAAAAGTACCAACAGCACTGAAGGAAGAAGAGAAACAACATTATGAGAACAATGAAACTGAGATAATTTTAAAACACTGTGACAGAAATGCACCCTTTCACCCTCTAATATATTTCATTGTTGATTAGCATGAACATTCAACTGCATTATAGAATTTCAAAGAATTTGTAGAATTTGATCCAGCACAAATGTTTATTTAGTAGAATGAGACTTCCTTTTAAAATGGCATGTATAAAACTGGGCAATGAAAGGCAAAGTTTTACTACAAAATATGATAATCTATATTTTGATACACAGAATACTAACAAAATGCTTTTATTTCATTTAATTTTTAAAGCAGATTAACTCCTAATTTTTTTAACAATAGATTAATTCTTGCATTCCTTAAATATTTTATTTTTTTACTCTTTCTTCTTTTTCCACTTAGCACAAAGTCTGTAGTCCTTAGTATACAATTATACAATTATTGTATTGGGATTCTTATAATTTCCAATACAACCACAGACTTCATACCTATATTTCAATAGCACAAAGAGAAATATAGCGTTTAAAGAACATTCTTTGAATTATTTCCCAACTATGCAATCATTACTTTTCTATAGTTCATAGAACATTTATAAATACCAGAATCAGTCAAATATATTCCACTTGGTAGGATTTTGTGAACTACGTGTGAGATTTAACAAATAGGTAGCAGTTTTCTTCCCACATGGCTAAAGAGTGTAGAAAGAATACCTTAGAATATATTGCAGTATAAGTAAATATGTGAATTAACCCACCCTCAGAATTATTCCAATATGTCAACTTTCAACTTCAAGAAAAAATATTTCAAATTATATTTTCTTTTAATTTATTTTTTTAAGATCCGCTTTTAAAAGAAATGCCATAGTATTTTCCAACTGGGTGGTTTATATTGCAAAGTAAGGTAAACTATATTTCTTGTAATAATTTACAAAAGTGGTTGAGGCAATCAACTCTTCATTTTCCTCAATCTTTCTTATTTTAAGAGGACTTTTATATGAAATTGGACCACTACTTTCACTTTATTGAAAGACCACTACTGAGTGATTAATGCTCCTTGGTTGACATGTTCTTTTAGTTTATTTTTGGTAGTGATTATCATGAGTGTTTTTCTCTGTATAACAGTAATCTGGCCTTTCTTTTCACTCATTTGCTCATGAATGGCAGTTATGTATTTACATTAACAACATTCTTACCCTGAGAATATATAGCTACTTATGAAACATAAATGGCAGTCACCCTCACAGAGATATAGTGTAGCAACCACTATTAGCAAAGTAAATAATTATCTGTTGCATTTTATCCTTCCTTTCCTTAAGCAGTATTTACTTTGTTTTAAAAATATTTTTATGTTTGTTTGCTGCCCATTTACTGTCCATTCTATGCCACAAATGGACTAAGTATGTTTAGAGGATAACAACCAAAATGATAGGGGTCCTACAAGGAAAAACCAATATATTACTGTCACTCAAGACAAATTGACAAACAGTTCTTTTGATTTGATGGACAATTTAGGGTTAGTGAATGCATAGACAGAAAAATGAGAATATGCTTACTTTTCAGAAAGACGAAGATTCTTCTCAAGAACAGATGAATTGTGGGTTTCAAAGAATTTGGCTAATTGAATCTTTAGTGGAGACTCTACCAAAGACTTTTCTGATTATAATGCCTTGAAGTGTGGGTTATAAAAGTAAGTCTACAAAGATGATTAGGGGATTGAAAGCTAAAACATATGAAGAATAGTTGCAGGAATTGGGTATATCTAGTTTAATGAAAAGAAGGACAAGGGATGACAAGATAGCAGTGTTCCAATATAAGGGGCTGACACAAAGAAAAGTGAGTCAAGCTATTCTCCAAAGCACCTGGAGGCAGTACAAGAAACAATGGGTGGAAACTAATCAAGGAGAGAACCAACCTAGAACGAAGGAGAAATTTCCTGACAGTTAGAATAATTAATCAATGGAACAGCTTGCCTCCAGAAATTGTGGGTGCTCCAACACTGGAAGTTTGTAAGAAGAGATTGAACAACCATTTGTCTGAAATTGTATAGTTTCCTGCTTGAGCAGAGGATGGGACTAAAAGGCCTCCAATGTCTCTTCCAACTCTATTATTTTGTACTTCTTTTACACAGAAATGAAATATTAATAATTAATTGGAAATTAACAAAGTATTTTGGAAACAACTTAAATAAAGTTTAGTAATTTAACAATGGTTTGGGATGGAAGTACCGTGTTTCCCCAACAGGGTCTTATTTTCTTTTTACTTACAAAATATGGCCTTGGGATTATTTATTTATTTATTTATTTGACTTATATACCGCTTCATAGGGCTTTCAGCCCTCTCTAAGCGGTTTACAGATTTTTAGCAAATTGAGTCAGAAAATTGCCCCCACAGTCTGGGTCCTCATTTCACCCACCTCGGAAGGATGGAAGGCTGAGTCAACCTTGAGCCGGTGAGATTTGAACCGCTGAACTGCAGATAACAGTCAGCTGAAGTGGCCTGCAGTACTGCACCCTAACCACTGCGCCACCTTGGCTCCTATATAGGGGAGGGCTTATTGTTTGGGGGTTGCTGTGCGGCTGCTCCCTTGCGAATTGGCTCCCGAAGAGCCGGGCACAGCCTCAGGGGCGAAGCAGCCATGAGGTGACCAAGTTCACGAGCAACTGCCCGGCAAATCCCTCTCCAGCCGGGCAAAGCACCATTCACTGACCTAGGGGGTATCCCTAAGACGCCAAGCCACGTGGTGCTCTGCCCACTCACCAGCTCCCACGGCTTGGCACATTAGGGATACCCCCTAGGTCAGTGCATGGAGCTCTGCCAGGCCGGAGAAGGGTGTTGCGCGAGTGCCAGTTCCGCCCCCAGCAGTCATACCTCATCATGTCCAGGCCCAGCTCTCCCTGCAGCAGCCGCCACCGCGCTCCGAGCATAACGTCTTCTCCAGTTCCAAACTCACCTGCCGAGTCTTCCAGCAGCGGCCGCTCTAGGAGTGTGCTCTATGGTTGTGGGCTGGCTGCTGGAAGGCTCTCTGTCTGGAAGACTCTCTTACAGAGTCTTCCAGCAGCCAGCCCACAACCATAGAGCTCACTCCTAGAGCGGCCACTGCTGGAAGACTTGGCAGCCGAGTTTGGAACCGGAGAATACGTTATACTCGGAGCATGGCGATGGCTACTGCAGGGAGAGCTGGACAACTCCCCCCTCCGGCCAGGCAGAATGCCACTCCCTAACCTAGTGGTATCCCAAAGGCGGCAAGCAATGTGAGTGCCAGCTCCTGCGGCTTGGCATCTTCAGGATACCTCTAGGTCGATGAGCGGTGCTCTGCCTGGCCTGAGGTGGGTGGGTTGTCCAGGGGATTTATTTTCGGGGGTGGGCTTATATTTTTGCCCACGCGAAAAATGTGGCAAGGCTTTAGTTTCAGGACAGGTTGCATTTTCAGGGAAACAAGGGTAAAAGGTTCATTAATATAACATAATATTGAAGTTAAAAAGAAGAATGGAGAGAAAATACAGCCTATTTGGATGGGATAAAAAGAAAACAAAGAAGAATTAAAGGAACCTCCAGGCAAGATAAATATCTCTAATCGAAATAAACTGTTACAACAACGGCTAATATTTGCAAATAACCTATGGAAACGGTTAACTTATGAAACTTATAAGAAATTAAAATGATATTGAAAATTCAAGAGAAACATCGTTGAACTAGGGACAGCCCTCAACTTATGACTGTTTGTTTAATGACTAAAGCTATGATAGCCTCGGAAAAGGTCATTTAAGACCTGTATTCGCTCCTACATCCAAGGTCAGAGCTAGTAGTGACTTGAAGTCACATAAACAGTTCAATGAAGATATAAACAGATTACAGCTCTGCTAATAAAAAATCATGTTAGGGAAATAATAAGTGGTATTAATATAATATAATAATTATTGGGAGTTGGACAATATATAAATTAAATATATACAAAAATAAAAGAGAGATGTATTATAATACAAGTTATTTATTATATAAATCAATGGTGCAATGTCAACTGGGAATACTGTGTACAGTCCTAATCTCCATACCTCATAAAGGATATAGTAGAGTTAGAGATTTAATAGAGGACAGCAGCTTCTCTATGAAGAATGGATGTGACATTTGAGAATGTTTTGTTTAGAAATGAGTGGATAAGAGTAGTCATGATTTAGGCATAGAAAGTTTGCATGGTATATATAGATAAAGTAGACAAAGAAAAGCTATTTTATATTTTCCTAAATACTAGAACCAGAGTTCATTCAATGAAACTGAATTCTGGAAGAAATGCAACAGACAAAATGCACAATTAAACTTTGGAATTGTCTACCATAAGATGTGGTACTGGCTACTAGCTTGGTTGGTCCCAAGAAAAGATTAGGTCAATTTTTGTAAGTCATGGGGATCAACAGCTATTAGTTTTGATGGTCATGTGAGTGCCTCTGAAGGCCATCTGTTGGCAGACTAGTAGGCTTCCTTGTGTAATTGGCTGATCACAGTCATAAGACTTCTAAACTATATGGGTCACAGACCCAACCCAGCAGAGTAATGCTTATGCTTGAGACTGTACTCAAAGTTTCAAAAAGTATGGCAACAGGATGGAAAAGGTGAATTTGATAGTCAAACTGGAATCTCACCAGACTATAAAATTAAATTAAAATTATTTCAGCAAGCATGACTATTAAAACATTAACAAACACTACTTCACACTCCATTACATTATTCAAAGTCCAAATTGGGTATATAAATCTTACCGTGCTACCACTAAAAATTGGTCAATCTGATGATCAGTGAGATGGCTATCTGGATCCCAAACTTTTACTTCAAGTTTTGCCTGTTCTCTGTCATCTGTTTCTCCTGGAAGAAATAACATAGCAGATTAAACTTAACTGATTAAATAAGCAATAAAAATATTATTTCAGGAAGAAATAGTTGCTATCACATAACCTGTAAAATATAATATTTTTTTACAGATGCCTTCATTTGATAATAAACATCTGAATTGGGAATCTTATATCCACTTCAAATTTCTCTAAAACTTTATCAAGTACTAGTCAGCCTAGGACCTCTTTGGTCATTTTTTAAATGATATTTCAGAAATAGAGAAATAGAATGATCATGAGTGGGCAAAAAACAAGTGGTAAGAGGAGTGACTTTTAACTGCCTGTCAATTTCCCCATTGATATTGCTTGCAGAAAGCTGGGAGGAGCTTGGAAATCCATCCTCCCCCTCCCTTCCTCCTCAGAACTATCTGTCACTTTGGTGAGGGGAAGAGAAACAAAGCTGTGGACTGCAAGAAAACTGCTCCCATGTCCCCAAGGGTGCCTTCTGTCCAGGGATCGGTCAACACCCAGCATCCCTGAGCCAGCTCTATCTTGCCAGCAGACATCAGTCACTCCTTCATCCCACCCTCACTGCCCACTGTTGTTAAGAAATTTCAGACTTCAGTCTCTGTTCTAAAGCAGCCAATTGCTGCTTACCAGTCACGCCTTGCAACCAGATAATTGAGTGCAGGGACCAGGAGGAGACAGGAAAGAGGATGAAGATATGACAATCCCATCGATGTGCTATGCAACCTGCAGGTTTCTGTTTAGTGTAGTTGGAAGGTGTGATGGAGCTTAAGCAGCCACATATTCATTCCTACAGGAGTCATGGATACCAACATTTTGTAAGTTAGGCCATTTGAGCTACCCTGGTTCAATCACTGTTGCCTAGACCTTCCAATTTTGCTCAACAGAAGATTACAAAGAGACACAAGAGTTTTAGTAGTTTTAGATATCCAACCCATAACCACGTAATTACATTCATTTTTTTTTGTTTTGTTTCAACAGAGTCCGGACAGTACTTAAATATAGACTTAGTCCACCAACTTAATTACTTATAGATCTCTGCTTTTTAGTCACCGATTCAACATAAAAGTAATTTATAGCTTTTCCTGAATGCAGTGTCATTTGTTCTTGCAACAAAAAGCAATTAGACAATATTTGTGCAATTCAGTAATCCATATCTTTGTTTCTGTGGCTAGACAGCTTGTCTCTGATCTTTACTTCCACTATATTTTCTTGCAGAAAAATCCCCACATCACATCAGTGGTCTGCATCTCCGAATTGTCGAAATGAAGACACAATATGCAAAGTTCAAGTTTGTAAATCTTTATTTATACAGGGTGCATTGTTGAATAAGTCAATAATTCAATTTCTACTTTCACCTCAAAATAAATCCTTTATAACACCTACGATTATTTTCTGGGCACATCAGCATTTTCTGGAGATTTTACAAATATGGATAGATATCAAGATAACAAGATAATCAAGATGTCTTTTTTTGCTTGAAGAAATTACCAGTAAATTAAACAGTTACAAAATGTCTACTATTGGAAATAAAATAAAGCCATGATTAGCATTGCAGGATAATTTTATCTTAACTTTTAGAGTTGTGGTTTTCAGTCACTGTGCCAAGGTTTATTTGGGTGTTCAGAAAGGTCGGCAGATATACTGCAACAAGGAGCAGGAAGTGCTGCACACTTGTGCAGCCAGAACCTCACTTCCCTGGCATCAACAGGGGTGGACCTGCCTCTATTTTTCCTTCCAAACCCAAGAAACCTGTAATGTCAAAGGACTTCCAGTTTCATGACCTAGAAATCTTACTTATAAGATATGTGCTTTGAGGTGGAATAAGGTTGGAAAACTCAGTCTTCCAGAGAGTTAGGAAAATATTTTCCATATTTTCATTTTAGGAAATCAGCAATAACATTTTCCAATAATTAAAACTGTGGTTAATATTTTAGAACAAGTTTTAATGTATAAATTAAATGATCAATTATTTTTTGGGATTTTGTATATAATTGAAATATAAAGTATTAATTTATTTACATTGTCCAGTATGTAATACGATTACTAATAGACAATTAAATGTATCCCGAGAAACCTAATATTACTTTCACTTATTTATACTTATCATTATATTTTATTGCTTTAATATTTTTAAAAAATCATCTTTCTACCATGAAGCTTAGCATACTGGATATACTCATCCTTCTACTTTATCCTATGAAGCCATTTAGCCTGAAAAAATAACTAGCCAGGTATACTTCATTGCTACAGGCAATTTGAATTTGAATCTCCTCTAATACTCTAATCACAACTGATCCTATTAGCAATATATTTAATTTTTTAGAAAAATCATAGGGCATGTTCGTCCCTGAAGCATATTCACACAAACTGTAGATGAAATTAGTTTTATGAACAACATCAGGAATAAAAATGTTCTGGCAATCAATCCCCTTGTAATGGTCAGATCATTGAACAGGGGTTTGGAATAGAAGCCTCCAAGGTCCCTTTCAACTTGGGACTCTGTTACTCTGTTAATTCATTTTATCGATGACCCACTGAAGCTGCCACAAAAACCACTTTTACTACCATGTTCCCTAAAAAGAGAAGGTGAGAGATTGGATGAAAATTGTCTAGGCAGATGGGATCAAGAGACTGGGGCAGACTGCAGCTTCCTTGAAAGGTCCCAGGAATGTTCACTCCTGCGATGAAGAATTTATCACTGCCTGAACCTACCGTACCTAGTCATCACTGTTCTGGAGGCTTTCACCAGCCAGGAGGAACAGCTGATGATTGACTGGTGGTTGTGCTGAGGACCTTGAATATTTGATCAAATCCAAAAACATTAAATTGTTCCTAAATAACTAGATAAGATCTTTCCATAGACATTTCTAATAGATCTGCATCACACATGTATTACAACTGGAAATGGATTCAAATGACTTTGTCAAGTGTTCCACAAATTCTATGCATGGCCCTCAAGATGATCAACTGAGCGCCCTATCACAGCAAGGATGGATGATTCTGAACAGGCATGCCAGGCAACATGCTGCAGATGCAATATGGACAGAGAAATAATAGTGTTTCACTGCTCTTATCACCACAAGGTAACACATCTAGTCAGATTCATCCCTCGTTTTTCTTCAGCAGCTGTTTAGACATCTCTTTGCCCTTTTCAGAACCCCCAGCTCCTATGTGAGCCATAGGTCAATAGAGGCCACACAGATGTGATCCTATCCAAAGGTTCAGCTGCCCTTTGGTTCTAAGACATAACCAGAGCTTCAGCAATAGCAGTTAGACTTATATACCGCTTCATAGGGCTTTCAGCCCTCTCTAAGCGGTTTACAGAGTCAGCATATCGCCTCCACAGTCTGGGTCCTCATTTCACCCACCTCGGAAGGATGGAAGGCTAAGTCAACCTTGAGCCGGTGAGATTTGAACCGCTGAACTGCAGATATCAGTCAGCTGCAGTACTGCACCCTAACCACTGCGCCACCTTGGCTCTTGAATATCTGCCAGTTCCCTCCGAAACCCATTTGGGCAATCAGTTGCTAGAGGCAGAAGACATGAATGGCTCAGGCCCCCTTGTGGTGGTGCGCATCTAAAGGATACTAGGGCACGATCTAACCATCATTAGTATTGAATCATTGACTGCCTGTGAGCACTAGATATTGGAAGTACTGTTTTGCAATAGTTCAGTTCCTTCTTCATCAGTCAGTCCCAATCTCTGCCAATGAGGAAAGAGAGGTTGGACAATGTCCAATGGATATGTAGTGTATCAGACAATTCAATTCTTCCCCTATTGTTTAATATCTATTTGAAGTTGCAGGGAAAGGTCACCCTTTGGTTCAGGATCAGATATCATCCAATTATACTTCACGGTCCTGGGTTGGGGGATGCTACAAAGGTCTTTTCTCAGTGCTCAGAGTGTCTCCAGAGCAAGATGGAGTTACTCTTGTTTCATCATAGTTTTTAGTCTGTCTCTGAGTTGTCTCTTGAGAGGGAGGCTCCTGAGAGATAGCCAAATCTTGAGACTTCTCTTATTGTTTGAATGGCAAATGAAGCCTATGACCTGGAGGGCAACTGCCCAGCTTTGGCTGGTGCACTAGTTCTAGGGCACAAGGCTCTAGCTATAATCACTTCCTGCCTAGACTAATGCAATGGGCTCTATACGAGGCTCCATTTGTGGACAACTTGAAAACAATGCACTGATGATGTTACCTGGCTGGGTAATAAAACATATAAAAGCAAGCATTCAAGCTCAGAGAGCACCAAGGACTTCAAAGTTCAAATTTCTGCTACATCTATTCTCTTCTACTGGCACTTGGAAACAGAATGTGTTGGGCTGCTTACTAGCAGGTGGTATCTAAAGGAACATAGAATATTTTGTTATATGCCCTACATTGGTTAAGTATAGGTTTATAGATATAATTCAAAGTGCTAGCTTTGATTTATAAAGCCCTATGTGGTTTGATGGAACCAATCTGGTACAAGGCAGATTGGTAGAAACTGGGAGTCTTTGAGCTCGAGTCCTGCCATTGCTACAAAGCCTGCTGGGCAACTGTGACTAGTAACTCTCTCACAGCTCTGGGAAGGAAGCAATGGTAAACCACGTCTGAAATCTTGCCAAGAAAACTGCAGGGACTTGTGCAATAGTTGCCTGGAGTATACCATGACTTGACGGTAGATACATGCACAATTGTTTGATTCCTAGGTACTTGAAGGATTTTCTCTTCCAAGCGGAATCTACCTGTCTGGTATGTTCTTCCTGGAAAAACTATTAATTGCTTTCTACATTCATGAAGTGATGAGAGCTGAGTCAGAAAGTGCTGCTTTCCTTTTGCAGTGCCAAGTCTTGTGGAATGGCCTCTTCTCGGAAATCAGATTTGTTCCTTCCTTAATGGTATTGCAAAAAAAATTAAATGAATTTTTCTGGAGGGCATTTAATGTGAAGTATATCACTTTCATTTCCATTATTTTATTTCTATATAATTTCCATTTTTTTATTATATTATGTTTTAAATTTTTATGTTTAACCATGTTATTACTGCAAATTGTCAGCAGTCTGTGATTGATTAAGCAATGAATACGTATGATAAATAATATATAATAAGATATTTTGCTCTTTTCAGTAACTCATAATCAAGATTGGTTGGATGTTTTTATTGTTATTATTAAAATGAATAAGCACATAAAATACCATATTCATAACATGCTCTAATTTTTGAATCACTGAATCATTTTTGTAAGTTTCAATTACCGTATTTTTCAGAGTATAAGACACACCTTTTTCCCTCAAAAATGAGGCTGAAAATCTGGGTCTTATACACTGAATGCAGCATTTTTTGCCTCCTGAAACCCCTCTCCCTTCACCAAAATGGCCATGTATAGCCCTTAGGATGCTTTCAGAGTGCTTCTGGGGGCTGGGGAGAGCAGAAATGAGTAAAAAACAGACCGTTTTTTCCTCAATTTCCCCCTCCCCAGTCCACAGGAGCACTCTATAAGCCTCCTAAAGGCTATGCATGCCCTTTTTTTGACAAAAAACAGGCCCATTTTTGTGAAAAATGGGCCGTTTTGTGCTTGTTTTTGCCGCCCCACCCCCCAGGAGCACTCTACAAGCCTCCTTAAGGCTATGCAAGAGTGCAAAAACTTTTTTTAAAAATTTGCCTCTTCAAAATCTTGGTGCGTCTTATTCTCCAGTGCGTCTTATATTCCAAAAAATATGGTAAGACTAAAAATATAAACTTCAAAATAAAAAGTTTTCAAAAGCACAAATATGAACCTGTTCTAAACATATTCCCTGTGTATGTGGTATTTGTAATAATAATTGTAACAATACGATTTTCGTCATGCTGATTTTAACTTAAAAAAAAAACAAAACCAATTCTAAGTGTCACTTATAATTAGGGGCTAAAATTCAAAATTAGCTACATCAGAGAAACAATAGACAATTATCTTCACAATATTTCATAATCAATTATACTAAATCAGTATTTCACCAGAGATACACACATATATAGATATCTATACAAGTCCATTATTATATAGAAAAAGTACAGCAACCAGAAGATTTGCAAATCTTTTAAACATATACTGAGTCTATTTCTTCATACAACTTTCACATTATTTGTTCAAGCACTAAAGTTAATTTCACAGGACATGGAATGGCCAATCTGTGCCATAAATCAAAGGCACAGAAAACCAAACAACCCAACATACAAGGTATATTATGGTATTTTCAAAAAATTCTGTTTAGAAACTGGATGTTTAAACTGTTTAAAAAATATATTTGGGATCTGCATGGTACATATTCAGATTACTTACAAACTGGAATATACAAAACTGTATCATTTACAATAAAAGCTGGCACTGGAAAATTTTAAATATAGCATGCTTACCTTCTGAGAGAATATCTGGTACATCAGCTTGATACCTGGGTCCAACTCTGATTTCACCTTTGTCTGCCAGAAGTGTTTTCAGTGATGGGTCATACACCAAAGAATAAAAGAAAGTATCCTAAGAGGAAAAAAGTAAATAAAATAAATAAAACCAATCAAGGAAATTCTACACCCTTCATTCTAAATGTTCCCAGTCTAAATGGCTGAAAGATAAGACACAGTGGTTGAGGCTACTAAATCTGGAGAATCGTGGTGATTGCTACCTCCTCCGCTAAAAAAGTTTTTTTTAAGATAATACTTAAATGATCCTTGGGATATTAAATTTGAGTTATAGAAGTCTCTTTGATGAAACTAACAAATGTTGCAAATCATAGTAAACCAGGAGTAGGCAATTTGATGGCCACAGTGGTACAGTGGTTAGAATGCAGTATTGCAGGCTACTTCTGTTGACTGCCAGCTGACCGCAATTTGGCAGTTCAAATCTCACCAGGCTCAAGATAGACTCAGCCTTCCATCCTTCCAAGGTCGGTAAAATGAGGATCCAGATTGTTGTGGGCAATATGCTGACTCTGTAAATATGCTTATAGAGGGCTGTAAAGCACTGTAAAGCAGTATATAAGTCTAAGTGCCATTGCTATTACTATTTAGAGTTTTCAACTATGTCTATAAATACCAGGTTGATTTCCCTGATACAGAGAATGCACATGCACATGTTGTGTTTTATGTTTTATTAACCTCATACATCTTTTAAAAAGATAAGCAAGGAGAAAGATCCCAAGCATATATTATTCTTATTAAGGGACACACCTTTTTAGCAGCACAGGTAGTCATCGACTTATAACAAAATTGGAATTGGAATCTTGGTTGTTCAGAGACAGACAGACATGTGATTGTTTCACTCAATGATCACAATCCTGTCACTCACGGTTGCAGTCATTAAGCAATCTCCTGAGTTGTTAAATGGGTATAGTGAAAAAACTGCCCGCCAGGAGGATTTCAGCTCTGTGTGGAGGTGAAATCCTCCTGGCTGGAAGCCTTTTTGCTGCCAGATGTTCCAGCAGCCCACTGAAGGATTTCTCCTTCCTTTCATGCATGGAGGAAAAATCCTTCAGCAGGATTTCAGTTCCATTCCTGCAGGTTGTTGAGGGAATTTCTGCTTCTTCTGTATTTCACCTCCATTCTTGCAGGCCACTGAGCTATTTTAGTTTCCCTTGATTCTCTCTGCTTGCAATCCTTCCTGTTGGCTTTCCCACTGACTTTCTGGGTAAGCAGGTAGAGAAGATTACAATGATTGCAGGGCACTTGGCAAAAATGTGTAAATGTGAGCCAGTCTGGTTGGCCCTGCAACCAAAAACACAATCATGTGACCATGGGGGTGTGTGTTACAAAATATTACAATTGTGTTTTAGGTTCTAAGTCAGCAACTGCTTGTATTTACATTATTACAATTTACCTGTCCAATTAATTTTCATTAGCCTATTTTAAGTACTCAGGCTGTGTGAAGCATTTAAAAGAGGTGCTTTGCAAAATGTGTTTGCATAAAGAGTTTTAAGTGCCTGAATGAGCTTGCAAAGGGCAAAGCTGACTGAATGCTTCAAAATGTAGTGCTTCATTTGCACTAACAGCCTTATGAAGTGTATCTTTTGATGTTTACAGCTGTTCTAAAAATAACTGAGGTTTAACACAATGAGCTATCTTGATCCAATCCAAAAGAATTAAGTTCCAGCATAGCTTAGAATCAATTTCCCTTTTCTTTAAATTATTAAATAATGAAAAATAAATAAATAAGCGATTTAGAAAACAAGGTCTAGGCAAAAATATTTCAGCAGTGCTTTTACTACTGCAATAATACATGATATGTATCTTATCTGGAAAGATATTCACTGAATTCAGAGGGACTCTCTCTCACAAAAGTGACTATAGAATTACAGTGCTTTAGACTATGAATAAAAAAGCAGAGGACTCAATTCATTAGTTCTGTTTTTTTTTTTTACTAAGACAGTGTAGAAATTGGGGAGTGGTATAAGGTAGACATACTCTCTCATATACTGAAGGGCACTTAAATTGTTTTTGAGAATTATATACAAGATATTTAGTATTTATCATTTTATGCATACTTATGGACAACAACAAAAAGTTCCAATGAATCATATTCCTACCTCCTCTAAAATAGTAATAATAAAAGTATTATCTGTTTCAAATTTTACTATGAGAATTTGTCAAAGAGCTAATTTGATACAAAGTTTAGAGAGCTAGATATTATGAGTAGACGCTGACTGGTGTATACCATAAAAGCTTAGTATCCCTAAACTCTACTAGACTGAATTTAAATGCTTTGCTAAATATATTTGGTAAACAATCTTTATGGTATAATACTGAGATTGCTAGTTAGTCATGCTCATAAGGATTAGGCATACATTTTCATCTTAAATCTTTTTTAGAATGCTGAAAAAGTAAAATTCCTGTTCTTTGTATCAATGATCACAAGTCCATCCAGTAATAGCTCTCTCATATTTAAATATAGCCCTGGTGTTATCAAGTGGCAAGACAAAACAAAAGTATTAGTTTAAAAGAATCACCTTTTGTATTCTGAACTGCAAGTTACTGGTGGGAAATCAAATGAATGGCTTCAGTATAAATAAAGCAGCAATAAATCAGGAGACCAAATTACCACACAAAAAAAAATAAAACAAATGCCAAGCCATTTCACTTTATAACAGCAATATTAAGCAAAATTACAGTTTGGTTTTACAGCAATCTGTTAAAAATGAAATACTCAATAACATGTGAATAAAAGGATATTGATAGGTGAAGCAATTATATACCTCCTTGGCGAGATACGACAATACCGACTCTGTCTCATTCAGAAGTGCAACACTGCATTTTCCCCTATGGAAGCAGAAAAAAAAAGTGTTTATGTCTAGAAATATCTTCTTGCAAAGTAAAGGGCAACAAATCTGTCAACCAAGTTCAGAGTTTGAAAAGTTCAGTTACTGCATATCTTATCATTTCTACAAACATACAGACTTCAGGAGAACTCTGCAGAATTAGTCCAAAGACCATTTTACTCTAGTTTCTAATTTCCACAGTGGCTATGTGGATGCTGACAGGAAACCAACAAGGTCTTAATGCAAAGAGTTTTCCTCCTTGCATTTTTTAATTCAAGCTAACTTGATTTTCTCTGTGGAAATAATATTCAGCCATTGTGACCATTAAATTTTAATGATATTAAATGTATTACCTTACAACTAGCTTAAATATAAGAGGTCAACAAATGAAAAGAAAGAAGGAAGAAAATAAGACATTCAGTTCTGGGACAAGTTCACAATTCTCATACCAGGACTAGCAACCTGAGTGAATCCATAACCATCTCTGTAATGAGAGTGAATAGCTTGAGGGATGAGGGAGTAACTATTGAGCTGAGAAGACAGCTTGTATCTCTCTCCTAACCTACAATGACATAAATCTTTTATTATAAAGGACAGTCCTTTACTTCAGAAATTCTTGAAAAGAATTTCATTCTTGTGAAAAATATGGAAATTGTTTAAATGAATTTGATTTTAGGTATTTTTATTAGAATTTGCATTTTTTTTAAAAAGTATTTGTTGGTTTTAGCTTGAATTTTCCTTTGTAAGCAAAATTATAAACAATCTTTTTTTTATCCTTATGAAACTCTCTCAGATTTGCCCCTTTTTCAGTTTGTCATTTATTGTTTCCAAAAAAATATTATACCATAACCTTGTAAATACAGACATACCTATGAAGTAGTGCTCCCTTCCATTATACAATTGAACATAATTTGCCCATCTTGGGATTGAACTTGATGTACTACTCAAAACCTAGACAAAGAGATCTCAGGAAGGGAGGCCCAAATTATCCCAAATTACATCTTGCCCAAGGTGGAAAAGCGCAGGGAGTTGTTCAGGCAGTCATCAGTGTGACTTGAAGGTATATGCACATATACACACACAGATATACACAGAATTGGATTTAACACAGAAATTATTAAGTGATTCTCATTAAATGCTGCCAAACATTTTTACAGGGATATTAACAGATATTGTTCTATCTGTCTATTATATTGATAATGAACCACTTTGAAGGCCGACAATGCCCACACTTTGTCAAGCAATTATCAGTATCCATTTTACAACCATCAATCCAAGAAGACATACAGGTACTAATCTTTTTTTACAACAATTGAGATGTGCTAGATCCAAAGCTCATATGGAAATAGATTCCAAATTTTAGGAATATAGTTTTAAATATTGACAACATTAACATATCAATAATAATAATAATAATAATAATAATAATAATAATAATAACAACAACAACTCCGCCATTGCCGGTCCCAAGCCCGGATGAGAAAGGAGGAAGGTTGGGATCAGGTTGGCATCTGGTCCCGTAAAAAAACCCCCGCCAACCCATACAATATGGTGAAAAAAACAAATAAGAATTCCATACCGCATCGGTCGTCGCGCGGGTTAACAAGGGCCGCGGCGGATGTTGGGGTCCCTGGACATCCGTCGACAAGTGGGCTACAAGTGGACCAGCCAACAAAACGACAAAAATATAGTGCAGATGAAAACCGTGCCATAATGGCCTGTTACTACAACTCAGAGCCAGAAAAAAGAGGCTATTTAAAGCGAATGTATGAATTATGGAAACAACAATATCCAGATTCAAATGTTAGTGAACAACGACTAGCAGATCAAAGGCGATTTATTATACGGAATAAAGTGTTTAGTGAAGTTGAACATGAGGAAATTCAGGCAAATTGCAAAACCCAAAAAACAATATCACAAGCGGAAATAACTGATATTCAAGACACAACTAAAGACATTATAGTAGAACTCCCAGAAGAAGCTCTTGGGGAGGAAATAATATCACCACCACTAGAACCAGTTATCACTGAACCAACTGATGAACTAACTCAAAAACAAAAAGAATTGAAGGATAAGATCATGGAGCATTTTCTGCTTAATGAGGAAAGGCAACGTTTACCATCACTAAAAACTGTGCCAAAGAAAATTTTGGCCCCTATCATGAAAATGGTTAATGCAGTGTTTTCAACAATTGAACCAGGATCCATCTTGGAAACAAACCAGTTAATGTACAGCACAGCTGTAATAGTCACTAATGAACTAGGCATTAAAATTAAAGTACCTAGTCATACAACAGAAAATGCATCAAAGCCAAAGTGGAAAATCCGTTTAGAACAAAAAATCAAAAAATTAAGGGCAGATGCTAGTAACTTAAAGAACATGCATGAGCAACGGCTTAAAAACAACAAAATCATAGATCGGCTAATCAGGAGATATAGATTGGATACAAGAAACATCAATGAAGCTGTAGAGATTGTAAAACAGCAGATAACAGTAACAGCTAGAAAAATTGAAAGATATGAGGCACGAATCATCCAATATAAACAAAATCAGCAATTTCGATCAGACCAACGGCGTTTTTATCAAAGTCTTAATGTAAATGGTGACACCAAAAGTGAAAAACCAGAAAAACAGGCCACAGTTGAATTCTGGAAAGAATTGTGGGAAAATGCAAAGGACTACAACAAGGAAGCAAAGTGGATACATGACTTTGAGAAAAGCATTGGCAACAAACAAATGCAAGTATTAGAAATAACAACTGAGATGGTCAAAAATCGAGTTAAAAAGGTAAAGAATTGGACATCACCTGGAAAGGACCAATTACATGGTTTCTGGCTCAAATATCTGACCAGTTTACATGCAATATTGGCCAGGCAACTGAATGAAATTTTACAAAAGGGCCAAATTGATGAATGGTTGACAACTGGAAAAACATACTTGATTCAGAAAGATGCAACTAAAGGAACAACACCTGAAAACTATAGACCAATAACATGCTTGCCAACAACCTTCAAATTACTCACAGGCATTATTGCAGATAACATGATGGATTATTTGGAAACAAACAACATCTTGCCAGTAGAGCAAAAAGGCAACAAAAGAAGGAGCAGGGGCACAAAAGATCAGCTTCTAATTGATAAAATGATATTAGAAAATTGTAAGAAAAGAAAAACGAACTTGAATATGGTCTGGATTGATTACAAAAAGGCATTTGACTCACTGCCACATAGTTGGATCATAAAATGCTTAGAAACAACTGGCATTAGCAAAAATATTACATCCTTTACTGAAAAGGCAATGAAACAATGGAAAACTGAGTTGGCAGTAGGGAATGAGAGCTACGGAATGGTTAATATCAAGCGAGGAATTTTCCAGGGTGATTCACTTTCACCTCTTCTCTTCATCATCGCAATGATCCCACTATCAGTAATCTTTAAAAAAATGAAATTAGGCTACCAAACAGCCAAAAAAGCTGAAAAAAATTCGCATTTCCTATATATGGATAATTTGAAACTCTATGGAAAGTCAGAAATAGAAATCCAATCATTGACAAACACAGTCCGAGTATTCAGCACCGATATTTCAATGCAGTTTGGCATGGAAAAATGCGCCACTGTATCCATAAAAAGGGGCAAAATCACTGCATCTGAGGGAATTGAAATGCCCAATGGCCAACTAATTAAATGCAAAGAAAATGAAGCCTACAAATACTTAGGCATTCTGCAGTTGGATAACATCAAGCATGGAGAAGTAAAAACTATTGTCAGACGAGAGTACACCAACAGAGTTAGGAAAATTTTGAAATCTAAATTGAATGGTGGAAATACAATCAAGGCCATAAATACCTGGGCAATACCAGTTATAAGATACACAGCTGGCATAGTTAACTGGACACAAGCTGATTTGGACCTTTTGGACCGAAAAACCAGGAAACTAATGACAATGCACTACAGTTTACATCCACGTGGTGATACTGATAGACTATATCTGCCACGAAAATCAGGTGGCAGAGGATTATTACAAGTGAAGCAAACAGTTGAAGAAGAAAAACATGCACTGGCTGATTATTTAAAAGAAAGTCAAGAACATCTATTAATCGAAGTAAAGAACAAAAATCTACTGAAGGCCCAACAGACAAAACAAGAATACAGAAAAGATGTGATAAAATCAAGAATGGAGAGTTGGCAGGACAAAGCACTGCATGGTCAATTTCTGGAAAAAATAAAAGATAAAGTGGACAGGGAACAAACTTGGTTATGGTTAAAAACAGGTACATTAAAGAAAGAAACAGAGTCACTAATCCTGGCTGCGCAAGAACAAGCTATCCGCACAAATGCCATTAAGGCCAAAATCGAAAAATCCTCTGATGATGCCAAATGCAGACTTTGCAAAGAAGCTGACGAAACTGTTGATCACATACTCAGCTGCTGTAAAAAAATCGCGCAGACTGATTATAAATTGCGGCACAATTCAGTAGCACAAATGATCCATTGGAATTTGTGCAAAAATTATAATATTAAAACAGCAACAAACTGGTGGGAACATCAGCCTGAAAGAGTCACAGAAAATCAGATGGTCAAGATCTTGTGGGATTTCCGTATAAAAACCGACAAAATACTGGCGCATAATACACCAGACATCACACTGGTTGAGAAAAATAGGGTCACAATCATAGACATCGCAATACCAGGTGATAGCAGGGTCGCCGAGAAGGAACATGAAAAAATCGCAAGATACCAGGACTTAAAAATCGAAATTCAACGACTATGGCACAAACCAGCAGTGGTAATTCCAGTGGTAATTGGCACACTGGGTGCTATTCCAAAAGCACTGGAATTACATTTAAAACAGTTAAAAATTGACAAAATCACCATCAGTCAAATGCAAAAAGCCGCACTGCTTGGATCTGCACGCATATTGCGAAAATACGTTACGATGTCCTAGGCCCCTGGGTGGGGCCCGACTAGTAACCAATGCCAAATCTGGCGAAACAACTGGCCGCTGTGATACAATTGTATAATAATAATTCAACGACTATGGCACAAACCAGCAGTGGTAATTCCAGTGGTAATTGGCACACTGGGTGCTATTCCAAAAGCACTGGAATTACATTTAAAACAGTTAAAAATTGACAAAATCACCATCAGTCAAATGCAAAAAGCCACACTGCTTGGATCTGCACGCATATTACGAAAATACGTTACGACGTCCTAGGCCCCTGGGTGGGGCCCGACTAGTAACCAATGCCAAATCCGGCGAAACAACTGGCCGCTGTGATACAATTGTATAATAATAATAATAATAATAATAATAATAATAATAATAATAATAATCATAGATCGGCTAATCAGAAGATATAGATTGGATACAAGAAACATCAATGAAGCTGTAGAGATTGTAAAACAGCAGATAACAGCAACAGCTAGAAAAATTGAAAGATATGAGGCACGAATCATCCAATATAAACAAAATCAGCAATTTTGATCAGACCAACGGCGTTTTTATCAAAGTCTTAATGTGAATGGTGACACCAAAAGTGAAAAACCAGAAAAACAGGCCACAGTTGAATTCTGGAAAGAATTGTGGGAAAATGCAAAGGACTACAACAAGGAAGCAAAGTGGATACATGACTTTGAGAAAAGCATTGGCAACAAACAAATGCAAGTATTAGAAATAACAACTGAGATGGTCAAAAATCGAGTTAAAAAGGTAAAGAATTGGACATCACCTGGAAAGGACGAATTACATGGTTTCTGGCTCAAATATCTGACCAGTTTACATGCAATATTGGCCAGGCAACTGAATGAAATTTTACAAAAGGGCCAAATTGATGAATGGTTGACAACTGGAAAAACATACTTGATTCAGAAAGATGCAACTAAAGGAACAACACCTGAAAACTACAGACCAATAACATGCTTGCCAACAACCTTCAAATTACTCACAGGCATTATTGCAGATAACATGATGGATTATTTGGAAACAAACAACATCTTGCCAGTAGAGCAAAAAGGCAACAAAAGAAGGAGCAGGGGCACAAAAGATCAGCTTCTAATTGATAAATGATATTAGAAAATTGTAAGAAAAGAAAAACGAACTTGAATATGGTCTGGATTGATTACAAAAAGGCATTTGACTCACTGCCACATAGTTGGATCGTAAAATGCTTAGAAACAACTGGCATTAGCAAAAATATTACATCCTTTACTGAAAAGGCAATGAAACAATGGAGAACTGAGTTGGCAGTAGGGAATGAGAGCTACGGAATGGTTAATATCAAGTGAGGAATTTTCCAGGGTGATTCACTTTCACCTCTTCTCTTCATCATCGCAATGATCCCACTATCAGTAATCTTAAAAAAAATGAAATTAGGCTACCAAACAGCCAAAGAAGCTGAAAAAATTTCGCATTTCCTATATATGGATGATTTGAAACTCTATGGAAAGTCAGAAATAGAAATCCAATCATTGACAAACACAGTCCGAGTATTCAGCACCGATATTTCAATGCAGTTTGGCATGGAAAAATGCGCCACTGTATCCATAAAAAGGGGCAAAATCACTGCATCTGAGGGAATTGAAATGCCCAATGGCCAATTAATTAAATGCAAAGAAAATGAAGCCTACAAAGACTTAGGCATTCTGCAGTTGGATAACATCAAGCATGGAGAAGTAAAAACTATTGTCAGGCGAGAGTACACCAACAGAGTTAGGAAAATTTTGAAGTCTAAATTGAATGGTGGAAATACAATCAAGGCCATAAATACCTGGGCAATACCAGTTATAAGATACACAGCTGGTATAGTTAACTGGACACAAGCTGATTTGGACATTTTGGACCAAAAAACCAGGAAACTAATGACAATGCACTACAGTTTACATCCACGTGGCGATACTGATAGACTATATCTGCCCCGAAAATAAGGTGGCAGAGGATTATTACAAGTGAAGCAAACAGTTGAAGAAGAAAAACATGCACTGGCTGATTATTTAAAAGAAAGTCAAGAACATCTATTAATCGAAGTAAAGAACAAAAATCTACTGAAGGCCCAACAGACGAAACAAGAATACAGAAAAGATGTGATAAAATCAAGAATGGACAGTTGGCAGAACAAAGCACTGCATGGCCAATTTCTGGAAAAAATAAAAGATAAAGTGGACAGTGAACAAACTTGGTAATGGTTAACAACAGGTACATTAAAGAAAGAAACAGAGTCACTAATCCTGGCTGCGCAAGAACAAGCTATCCGCACAAATGCCAATAAGGCCAAAATCGAAAAATCCTCTGATGATGCCAAATGCAGACTTTGCAAAGAAGCTGATGAAACTGTTGATCACATACTCAGCTGCTGTAAAAAAATCACGCAGACTGATTATAAATTGCGGCACAATTCAGTAGCACAAATGATCCATTGGAATTTGTGCAAAAATTTTAATATTAAAACAGCAACAAACTGGTGGGAACATCAGCCTGAAAAAGTCACCAAAAATCAGATGGTCAAGATCTTGTGGGATTTTCGCATACAAACCGACAAAATACTGGCGCATAATACACCAGACATCACACTGGTTGAGAAAAATAAAGTCACAATCATAGACATCGCAATACCAGGTGATAGCAGGGTCGCCGAGAAGGAACATGAAAAAATCGCAAGATACCAGGACTTAAAAATCGAAATTCAACGACTATGGCACAAACCAGCAGTGATAATTCCAGTGGTAATTGGCACACTGGGTGCTATTCCAAATGTAATTCCACTGGAATTACATTTAAAACAGTTAAAAATTGACAAAATCACCATCAGTCAAATGCAAAAAGCCGCACTGCTTGGATCTGCACGCATATTACGAAAATACGTTACAACGTCCTAGGCCCCTGGGTGGGGCCCGACTAGTAACCAATGCCAAATCCGGCGAAACAACTGGCCGCTGTGATACAATTGTATAATAATAATAAAAATAACAACTCCGCCGTTGCCGGTCCCAAGCCCGGATGAGAAAGGAGGAGGGTGGGGTCAGGTTGGCATCTGGTCCCATAAAAAAACCCCGCCAACACATACAATATGGTGAAAAAAACAAATAAGAATTCCATACCGCATCGGTCGTCGCGCGGGTTAACAAGGGCCGCGGCGGATGTTGGGGTCCCTGGACATCCGTCAACAAGTGGGCTACAAGTGGACCAGCCAACAAAACGACAAAAATATAGTGCAGATGAAAACCGTGCCATAATGGCCTGTTACTACAACTCAGAGCCAGAAAAAAGAGGCTATTTAAAGCGAATGTATGAATTATGGAAACAACAATATCCAGATTCAAATGTTAGTGAACAACGACTAGCAGATCAAAGGCGATTTATTATACGGAATAAAGTGTTTAGTGAAGTTGAACTAGAGGAAATTCAGGCAAATTGCAAAACCAAAAAAACAATATCACAAGCAGAAATAACTATTCAAGACACAACTAAAGACATTATAGTAGAACTCCCAGAAGAAGCTCTCGGGGAGGAAATAACACCACCACCACTAGAACCAGTTATCACTGAACCAACTGATGAACTAACTCAAAAACAAAAAGAATTGAAGGATAAGATCATGGAGCATTTTCTGCTTAATGAGGAAAGGCAACGTTGACCATCACTAAAAACTGCCTAAGAAAATTTTGGCCCCTATCATGAAAATGGTTAATGCAGTGTTTTCAACAATTGAATCGGGATCCATCTTGGAAATGAACCAGTTAATGTACAGCGCAGCTGTAATAGTCACTAATGAACTAGGAATTAAAATCAAAGTACCTAGTCACAAAACAGAAAAAGCATCAAAGCCAAAGTGGAAAATCCGTTTAGAACAAAAAGTCAAAAAATTAAGGGCAGATGCTAGTAACTTAAAGAACATGCATGAGCAACGCCTTAAAAACAACAAAACCATAGATCGGCTAATCAGAAGATATAGATTGGATATAAGAAACATCAATGAAGCTGTAGAGATTGTAAAACAGCGGATAACCGCAACAGCTAGAAAAATTGAAAGATATGAGGCACGAATCATCCAATATAAACAAAATCAGCAATTTCGATCAAACCAACGGCGTTTTTATCAAAGTCTTAATGTGAATGGTGACACCAAAAGTGAAAAACCAGAAAAGCAGGCCACAGTTGAATTCTGGAAAGAATTGTGGGAAAATGCAAAGGACTACAATAAGGAAGCAAAGTGGATACATGACTTTGAGGAAAGCATTGGCAACAAACAAATGCAAGTATTAGAAATAACAACTGAGATGGTCAAAAATCGAGTTAAAAAGGTAAAGAATTGGACATCACCTGGAAAGGACCAATTACATGGTTTCTGGCTCAAATATCTGACCAGTTTACATGCAATATTGGCCAGGCAACTGAATGAAATTTTACAAAAGGGCCAAATTGATGAATGGTTGACAACTGGAAAAACATACTTGATTCAGAAAGATGCAACTAAAGGAACAACACCTGAAAACTATAGACCAATAACATGCTTGCCAACAACCTTCAAATTACTCACAGGCATTATTGCAGATAACATGATGGATTATTTGGAAACAAACAACATCTTGCCAGTAGAGCAAAAAGGCAACAAAAGAAGGAGCAGGGGCACAAAAGATCAGCTTCTAATTGATAAAATGATATTAGAAAATTGTAAGAAAAGAAAAACGAACTTGAATATGGTCTGGATTGATTACAAAAAGGCATTTGACTCACTGCCACATAGTTGGATCATAAAATGCTTAGAAACAACTGGCATTAGCAAAAATATTACATCCTTTACTGAAAAGGCAATGAAACAATGGAAAACTGAGTTGGCAGTAGGGAATGAGAGCTAAGGAATGGTTAATATCAAGCGAGGAATTTTCCAGGGTGATTCACTTTCACCTCTTCTCTTCATCATCGCAATGATCCCACTATCAGTAATCTTTAAAAAAATGAAATTAGGCTACCAAACAGCCAAAAAAGCTGAAAAAAATTCGCATTTCCTATATATGGATAATTTGAAACTCTATGGAAAGTCAGAAATAGAAATCCAATCATTGACAAACACAGTCCGAGTATTCAGCACCGATATTTCAATGCAGTTTGGCATGGAAAAATGCGCCACTGTATCCATAAAAAGGGGCAAAATCACTGCATCTGAGGGAATTGAAATGCCCAATGGCCAACTAATTAAATGCAAAGAAAATGAAGCCTACAAATACTTAGGCATTCTGCAGTTGGATAACATCAAGCATGGAGAAGTAAAAACTATTGTCAGACGAGAGTACACCAACAGAGTTAGGAAAATTTTGAAATCTAAATTGAATGGTGGAAATACAATCAAGGCCATAAATACCTGGGCAATACCAGTTATAAGATACACAGCTGGCATAGTTAACTGGACACAAGCTGATTTGGACCTTTTGGACCGAAAAACCAGGAAACTAATGACAATGCACTACAGTTTACATCCACGTGGTGATACTGATAGACTATATCTGCCACGAAAATCAGGTGGCAGAGGATTATTACAAGTGAAGCAAACAGTTGAAGAAGAAAAACATGCACTGGCTGATTATTTAAAAGAAAGTCAAGAACATCTATTAATCGAAGTAAAGAACAAAAATCTACTGAAGGCCCAACAGACAAAACAAGAATACAGAAAAGATGTGATAAAATCAAGAATGGAGAGTTGGCAGGACAAAGCACTGCATGGTCAATTTCTGGAAAAAATAAAAGATAAAGTGGACAGGGAACAAACTTGGTTATGGTTAAAAACAGGTACATTAAAGAAAGAAACAGAGTCACTAATCCTGGCTGCGCAAGAACAAGCTATCCGCACAAATGCCATTAAGGCCAAAATCGAAAAATCCTCTGATGATGCCAAATGCAGACTTTGCAAAGAAGCTGACGAAACTGTTGATCACATACTCAGCTGCTGTAAAAAAATCGCGCAGACTGATTATAAATTGCGGCACAATTCAGTAGCACAAATGATCCATTGGAATTTGTGCAAAAATTATAATATTAAAACAGCAACAAACTGGTGGGAACATCAGCCTGAAAGAGTCACAGAAAATCAGATGGTCAAGATCTTGTGGGATTTCCGTATAAAAACCGACAAAATACTGGCACATAATACACCAGACATCACACTGGTTGAGAAAAATAGGGTCACAATCATAGACATCGCAATACCAGGTGATAGCAGGGTCGCCGAGAAGGAACATGAAAAAATCGCAAGATACCAGGACTTAAAAATCGAAATTCAACGACTATGGCACAAACCAGCAGTGGTAATTCCAGTGGTAATTGGCACACTGGGTGCTATTCCAAAAGCACTGGAATTACATTTAAAACAGTTAAAAATTGACAAAATCACCATCAGTCAAATGCAAAAAGCCGCACTGCTTGGATCTGCACGCATATTGCGAAAATACGTTACGATGTCCTAGGCCCCTGGGTGGGGCCCGACTAGTAACCAATGCCAAATCTGGCGAAACAACTGGCCGCTGTGATACAATTGTATAATAATAATTCAACGACTATGGCACAAACCAGCAGTGGTAATTCCAGTGGTAATTGGCACACTGGGTGCTATTCCAAAAGCACTGGAATTACATTTAAAACAGTTAAAAATTGACAAAATCACCATCAGTCAAATGCAAAAAGCCACACTGCTTGGATCTGCACGCATATTACGAAAATACGTTACGACGTCCTAGGCCCCTGGGTGGGGCCCGACTAGTAACCAATGCCAAATCCGGCGAAACAACTGGCCGCTGTGATACAATTGTATAATAATAATAATAATAATAATAATAATAATAATAATCATAGATCGGCTAATCAGAAGATATAGATTGGATACAAGAAACATCAATGAAGCTGTAGAGATTGTAAAACAGCAGATAACAGCAACAGCTAGAAAAATTGAAAGATATGAGGCACGAATCATCCAATATAAACAAAATCAGCAATTTTGATCAGACCAACGGCGTTTTTATCAAAGTCTTAATGTGAATGGTGACACCAAAAGTGAAAAACCAGAAAAACAGGCCACAGTTGAATTCTGGAAAGAATTGTGGGAAAATGCAAAGGACTACAACAAGGAAGCAAAGTGGATACATGACTTTGAGAAAAGCATTGGCAACAAACAAATGCAAGTATTAGAAATAACAACTGAGATGGTCAAAAATCGAGTTAAAAAGGTAAAGAATTGGACATCACCTGGAAAGGACGAATTACATGGTTTCTGGCTCAAATATCTGACCAGTTTACATGCAATATTGGCCAGGCAACTGAATGAAATTTTACAAAAGGGCCAAATTGATGAATGGTTGACAACTGGAAAAACATACTTGATTCAGAAAGATGCAACTAAAGGAACAACACCTGAAAACTACAGACCAATAACATGCTTGCCAACAACCTTCAAATTACTCACAGGCATTATTGCAGATAACATGATGGATTATTTGGAAACAAACAACATCTTGCCAGTAGAGCAAAAAGGCAACAAAAGAAGGAGCAGGGGCACAAAAGATCAGCTTCTAATTGATAAAATGATATTAGAAAATTGTAAGAAAAGAAAAACGAACTTGAATATGGTCTGGATTGATTACAAAAAGGCATTTGACTCACTGCCACATAGTTGGATCGTAAAATGCTTAGAAACAACTGGCATTAGCAAAAATATTACATCCTTTACTGAAAAGGCAATGAAACAATGGAGAACTGAGTTGGCAGTAGGGAATGAGAGCTACGGAATGGTTAATATCAAGTGAGGAATTTTCCAGGGTGATTCACTTTCACCTCTTCTCTTCATCATCGCAATGATCCCACTATCAGTAATCTTAAAAAAAATGAAATTAGGCTACCAAACAGCCAAAGAAGCTGAAAAAATTTCGCATTTCCTATATATGGATGATTTGAAACTCTATGGAAAGTCAGAAATAGAAATCCAATCATTGACAAACACAGTCCGAGTATTCAGCACCGATATTTCAATGCAGTTTGGCATGGAAAAATGCGCCACTGTATCCATAAAAAGGGGCAAAATCACTGCATCTGAGGGAATTGAAATGCCCAATGGCCAATTAATTAAATGCAAAGAAAATGAAGCCTACAAAGACTTAGGCATTCTGCAGTTGGATAACATCAAGCATGGAGAAGTAAAAACTATTGTCAGGCGAGAGTACACCAACAGAGTTAGGAAAATTTTGAAGTCTAAATTGAATGGTGGAAATACAATCAAGGCCATAAATACCTGGGCAATACCAGTTATAAGATACACAGCTGGTATAGTTAACTGGACACAAGCTGATTTGGACATTTTGGACCAAAAAACCAGGAAACTAATGACAATGCACTACAGTTTACATCCACGTGGCGATACTGATAGACTATATCTGCCCCGAAAATAAGGTGGCAGAGGATTATTACAAGTGAAGCAAACAGTTGAAGAAGAAAAACATGCACTGGCTGATTATTTAAAAGAAAGTCAAGAACATCTATTAATCGAAGTAAAGAACAAAAATCTACTGAAGGCCCAACAGACGAAACAAGAATACAGAAAAGATGTGATAAAATCAAGAATGGACAGTTGGCAGAACAAAGCACTGCATGGCCAATTTCTGGAAAAAATAAAAGATAAAGTGGACAGTGAACAAACTTGGTAATGGTTAACAACAGGTACATTAAAGAAAGAAACAGAGTCACTAATCCTGGCTGCGCAAGAACAAGCTATCCGCACAAATGCCAATAAGGCCAAAATCGAAAAATCCTCTGATGATGCCAAATGCAGACTTTGCAAAGAAGCTGATGAAACTGTTGATCACATACTCAGCTGCTGTAAAAAAATCACGCAGACTGATTATAAATTGCGGCACAATTCAGTAGCACAAATGATCCATTGGAATTTGTGCAAAAATTTTAATATTAAAACAGCAACAAACTGGTGGGAACATCAGCCTGAAAAAGTCACCAAAAATCAGATGGTCAAGATCTTGTGGGATTTTCGCATACAAACCGACAAAATACTGGCGCATAATACACCAGACATCACACTGGTTGAGAAAAATAAAGTCACAATCATAGACATCGCAATACCAGGTGATAGCAGGGTCGCCGAGAAGGAACATGAAAAAATCGCAAGATACCAGGACTTAAAAATCGAAATTCAACGACTATGGCACAAACCAGCAGTGATAATTCCAGTGGTAATTGGCACACTGGGTGCTATTCCAAATGTAATTCCACTGGAATTACATTTAAAACAGTTAAAAATTGACAAAATCACCATCAGTCAAATGCAAAAAGCCGCACTGCTTGGATCTGCACGCATATTACGAAAATACGTTACAACGTCCTAGGCCCCTGGGTGGGGCCCGACTAGTAACCAATGCCAAATCCGGCGAAACAACTGGCCGCTGTGATACAATTGTATAATAATAATAAAAATAACAACTCCGCCGTTGCCGGTCCCAAGCCCGGATGAGAAAGGAGGAGGGTGGGGTCAGGTTGGCATCTGGTCCCATAAAAAAACCCCGCCAACACATACAATATGGTGAAAAAAACAAATAAGAATTCCATACCGCATCGGTCGTCGCGCGGGTTAACAAGGGCCGCGGCGGATGTTGGGGTCCCTGGACATCCGTCAACAAGTGGGCTACAAGTGGACCAGCCAACAAAACGACAAAAATATAGTGCAGATGAAAACCGTGCCATAATGGCCTGTTACTACAACTCAGAGCCAGAAAAAAGAGGCTATTTAAAGCGAATGTATGAATTATGGAAACAACAATATCCAGATTCAAATGTTAGTGAACAACGACTAGCAGATCAAAGGCGATTTATTATACGGAATAAAGTGTTTAGTGAAGTTGAACTAGAGGAAATTCAGGCAAATTGCAAAACCAAAAAAACAATATCACAAGCAGAAATAACTATTCAAGACACAACTAAAGACATTATAGTAGAACTCCCAGAAGAAGCTCTCGGGGAGGAAATAACACCACCACCACTAGAACCAGTTATCACTGAACCAACTGATGAACTAACTCAAAAACAAAAAGAATTGAAGGATAAGATCATGGAGCATTTTCTGCTTAATGAGGAAAGGCAACGTTGACCATCACTAAAAACTGCCTAAGAAAATTTTGGCCCCTATCATGAAAATGGTTAATGCAGTGTTTTCAACAATTGAATCGGGATCCATCTTGGAAATGAACCAGTTAATGTACAGCGCAGCTGTAATAGTCACTAATGAACTAGGAATTAAAATCAAAGTACCTAGTCACAAAACAGAAAAAGCATCAAAGCCAAAGTGGAAAATCCGTTTAGAACAAAAAGTCAAAAAATTAAGGGCAGATGCTAGTAACTTAAAGAACATGCATGAGCAACGCCTTAAAAACAACAAAACCATAGATCGGCTAATCAGAAGATATAGATTGGATATAAGAAACATCAATGAAGCTGTAGAGATTGTAAAACAGCGGATAACCGCAACAGCTAGAAAAATTGAAAGATATGAGGCACGAATCATCCAATATAAACAAAATCAGCAATTTCGATCAAACCAACGGCGTTTTTATCAAAGTCTTAATGTGAATGGTGACACCAAAAGTGAAAAACCAGAAAAGCAGGCCACAGTTGAATTCTGGAAAGAATTGTGGGAAAATGCAAAGGACTACAATAAGGAAGCAAAGTGGATACATGACTTTGAGGAAAGCATTGGCAACAAACAAATGCAAGTATTAGAAATAACAACTGAGATGGTCAAAAATCGAGTAAAAAAGGTAAAGAATTCGACATCACCTGGAAAGGACCAATTACATGGTTTCTGGCTCAAATATCTGACCAGTTTACATGCAATATTGGCCAGGCAACTGAATGAAATTTTACAAAAGGGCCAAATTGATGAATGGTTGACAACTGGAAAAACATACTTGATTCAGAAAGATGCAACTAAAGGAACAACACCTGAAAACTATATACCAATAACATGCTTGCCAACAACCTTCAAATTACTCACAGGCATTATTGCAGATAACATGATGGATTATTTGGAAACAAACAACATCTTGCCAGTAGAGCAAAAAGGCAACAAAAGAAGGAGCAGGGGCACAAAAGATCTGCTTCTAATTGATAAAATGATATTAGAAAATTGTAATAACAGAAAAACGAACTTGAATATGGTCTGGATTGATTACAAAAAGGCATTTGACTCACTGCCACATAGTTGGATCGTAAAATGCTTAGAAACAACTGGCATTAGCAAAAATATTACATCCTTTACTGAAAAGGCGATGAAACAATGGAGAACTGAGTTGGCAGTAGGGAATGAGATCTACGGAATGGTTAATATCAAGCGCAGAATTTTCCAGGCTGATTCACGTTCACCTCTTCTCTTCATCATCGTAATGATCCCACTATCAGTAATCTTAAAAAAAAAATGAAATTAGGCTACCAAGCAGCCAAAGAAGCTGAAAAAATTTCGCATTTCCTATATATGGATAATTTGAAACTCTATGGAAAGTCAGAAATAGAAATCCAATCATTGACAAACACAGTCCGAGTATTCAGCACCGATATTTCAGTGCAGTTTGGCATGGAAAAATGTGCCACTGTATCCATAAAAAGAGGCAAAATCACTGCATCTGAGGGAATTGAAATGCCCAATGGCCAACTAATTAAATGCAACGAAAATGAAGCCTACAAATACTTAGGCATTCTGCAGTTGGATAACATCAAGCATGGAGAAGTAAAAACTATTGTCAGGCGAGAGTACACCAACAGAGTTAGGAAAATTTTGAAGTCTAAATTGAATGGTGGAAATACAATCAAGGCCATAAATACCTGGGCAATACCAGTTATAAGATACACAGCTGGTATAGTTAACTGGACACAAGCTGATTTGGACATTTTGGACCAAAAAACCAGGAAACTAATGACAATGCACTACAGTTTACATCCACGTGGCGATACTGATAGACTATATCTGCCCCGAAAATAAGGTGGCAGAGGATTATTACAAGTGAAGCAAACAGTTGAAGAAGAAAAACATGCACTGGCTGATTATTTAAAAGAAAGTCAAGAACATCTATTAATCGAAGTAAAGAACAAAAATCTACTGAAGGCCCAACAGACGAAAGAAGAATACAGAAAAGATGTGATAAAATCAAGAATGGACAGTTGGCAGAACAAAGCACTGCATGGCCAATTTCTGGAAAAAATAAAAGATAAAGTGGACAGTGAACAAACTTGGTTATGGTTAACAACAGGTACATTAAAGAAAGAAACAGAGTCACTAATCCTGGCTGCGCAAGAACAAGCTATCCGCACAAATGCCATTAAGGCCGAAATCGAAAAATCCTCTGATGATGCCAAATGCAGACTTTGCAAAGAAGCTGATGAAACTATTGATCATATACTCAGCTGCTGTAAAAAAATCGCGCAGACTGATTATAAATTGCGGCACAATTCAGTAGCACAAATGATCCATTGGAATTTGTGCAAAAATTATAATATTAAAACAGCAACAAACTGGTGGGAACATCAGCCTGAAAAAGTCACCAAAAATCAGATGGTCAAGATCTTGTGGGATTTTCGCATACAAACAGACAAAATATTGACGCATAATACACCAGACATCACATTGGTTGAGAAAAATAAGGTCACAATCATAGACATCGCAATACCAGGTGATAGCAGGGTCGCTGAGAAGGAACATGAAAAAATCGCAAAATACCAGTACTTAAAAATTGAAATTCAACGAGTATGGCACAAACCAGCAATGGTAATTCCAGTGGTAATTGGCACACTGGGTGCTATTCCAAAAGCACTGGAATTACATTTAAAACAGTTAAAAATTGACAAAATCACCATCAGTCAAATGCAAAAAGCCGCACTGCTTGGATCTGCACGCATATTACGAAAATACGTTACGACGTCCTAGGCCCCTGGGTGGGGCCCAACTAGTAAACAATGCCAAATCCGGCGAAACAACTGGCCGCTGTGATACAATTGTATAATAATAATAATAAGGAACATGAAAAAATCGCAAAATATTTGAGTATTTGAGTATTTGAGTATTTATTAAAATTTATAGGCCGCCCTTTTCCCTGAGGGGACTCAGGGCGGCTTACAATCACAAGGGAGGGGGGTGCAGTATCAAAAAAACAAAACAAAATGTGAACAAAGAAAAATAGTAAAACACAACTTTCGTTCAGCAATCAAACACTCGGGCGGGTGAATTGGGAACCTATCCCCAGGCCTGCTGGGAGAGCCAGATCTTGAGGGCTGCGCGGAAGGTCTGGATGGTGGTGAGGGTACGGATCTCAACGGGGAGATCGTTCCACAGGGTCGGAGCTGCAACAGAAAAGGCTCTCCTCCGTGTGGTCGCCAGTCGGCATTGACTGGCAGATGGGATTCGGAGGAGGCCCAGTCTGTGCGTTCTAATTGGTCGAAGGGAGGTAATCGGCAGAAGGCGGTCTCTCAAGTACCCAGATCCACTACCATGGAGTGCTTTAAAGGTGGTCATCAGTACCCTGAAGCGCACCCGGAGACCAACAGGTAGCCAGTGCAGCTCGCGGAGGACGGGTGTAACGTGGGCGAACCGCGGTGCGCCCACTATCACTCGCGCGGCTGCATTCTGGACTAACTGTAGTCGCCGGATGCACTTCAAGGGCAACCCCATGTAGAGCCCATTGCAGTATTCCAGCCTAGAGATCACAAGGGCTCGAGTGACTGTTGTGAGAGCCTCCCGATCTAGGTAGGGCCGCAACTGGCGGACCAGGCGAACCTGGGCAAATGCCCCCCTGGTCACAGCTGACAGCTGGTGGTCAAAAGTCAGCTGTGGGTCCAGGAGGACTCCTAAGTTGCGGACCCTATACCAGGACTTAAAAATTGAAATTCAACGACTATGGCACAAACCAGCAGTGGTAATTCCAGTGGTAATTGGCACACTGGGTGCTATTCCAAAAGCACTGGAATTACATTTAAAACAGTTAAAAATTGACAAAATCACCATCAGTCAAATGCAAAAAGCCGCACTGCTTGGATCTGCACGCATATTACGAAAATACATTACAACGTCCTAGGTCCCTGGGTGGGACCCGACTAGTAACCAATGCCAAATCCGGCGAAACAACTGGCCGCTGTGATACAATTGTATAATAATAATAATGACTGTTCAGCAATTCAATCAATTGGAATAGCATGAAAACCATATATATAAACATACATTCAACTTTACTTCCCACTCAAAAACATAAAAAGGTAGATTACAAATGCCTTTTAAGCATCTATCAAGATGTTAATGAACCGCCACAAAAAAATGGATTATTTTCATTTTAAAATAAAAAAGATATATATGACTTTTTAAAAAAATGCAATATCATAGATTTGTTAGAACTGAATATATCAATTATTTATTGCAAATTTTAAATTATCAATATTTTATCTCTCTAGAATCTTCATCTGTTGATGTAACTAAATCACTGGCTTTATTTTTTAAAAAGTTTATATAATATACTCAAAACTGTAGAAATTTCTGTGATTATAAATGAAGCACAGACTGGAAATACAACGAATAGTTTAATTAAATATATTGCTATTCAATAATTAGATACACCTTATTCTGTTTGTAATTTTCCAAAAATCTTAAAGAAACAAACAGCAAGAAACAAATCTAAAATGTTAACCACATTTTTGGTTCAGATTTCCAAAAAATAAAAATAAAGTTTATCCACTAACTTTAAATAACAAATATTCCATAGAATTAATTTCTCATGTAAACAAGTCAGAATTAAATTGCTTTTCCAATAAGATTTAAATATGTCCTACTGCCTTAAGGACAACACATCTTAATTCCTACTGTAATTAGATCCCAGTAACTCCTACGGTTTCAAAGGATGTAAATAATATCACTGTAATCATTTATTCATTATTTATTAAATTTATATGCCTCCCCAAACTCCTGGATAAGGCAATTCTGGGCAGTTAATTATGCTCATTATAACACAATGTTCAAATGCTATCACATTTCAAAAGAAACAGAAATATATATGCTTCAAATTCTATAAAATTAAATTCATCTTCAAACATAGAACATAGAATAATAGAATTGGAAGGACCTTGGAGGTCTTCAAGTCCAATCCCTTGCTCAGGCAGGAGACCTTATACTATTTCAGACAAATGGTTGACCAGACTCTTTTTGAAAGCCTCCGGTGAAGGAACACCCCCAATCTCTGAAGGAAAGCTATTCCATTGGTTGATTGCTCTCACCTTTAGGAATTTAGTTCTAGGTTGCTTCTCTCCTTGGTTAGTTCTATCCATTATTTCTTGTCTTGACTATTGGTGCTTTAGAAAACAGTTTGACCCCCCCATCTTTGTAGGAGCCCCTCAAATATTGGAACACTGCAATCATGTCTCACTATTTCTTCTTTTCATTAGGCTAGGCATACCCAATTCTGGTAAACATTCTTCCTATGTTTTAACCTCCAGCCCCCTAATCACTCTTGTTGCTCTGCACTCTCTCCCAATTTTTTGTCATACTGTTTTTTTGTCATACGGAAGCTGTAATTTAGAAAGAAAGAACTTCATAGTCTGATTGATCCATAAAAATCAATTCCAACTATACTGGTTTATAGAAATGGATTTATATAGGTATCCGTCTTAAAATACATACTGGCAATGAAATTAATTTACATATTTAATTTGCCCCCAAAACCACAAAGGCATTTTCAATCACCCATGAGTATCATTTTTCATCTGTGTTATTGTCAGTCATACTCTATATAGCTGGCAAACCAAGGATTCAAAAAGCACACAAATTTCAGAAAGGCATATACAATGCTAGCCTGAAGTAAGAAAATAATCTTGAAAACTGTAAGACTGAATTCCACTCAGACTCATAGTGAGTTAATGCAGATGGAATCTCTTTGAAGTCCTTCCTTCCCGCAGTTTTCACATCTGGATTGCATCATGTCTTCTCACCTAAATAGCATTTCTTCCCTGTTTCCTTTCTCCAGTCTCTCAGAACTTCACAGTTCACCATTTTGACGTTTACTAATTAAAATGTTTTTCTGATAATTATTCCTAAGAATATACAAGTATCCAGACAATAAACCACACCTATTTTTTGCCATATGTTCATAAAATCATTATTGCCAATTGGCAGCACATTAGATTTCTTTCAGTTTATCTAGAAAATGTACAACATTATTGTATAACACCCACAAAAATAATTGCTAATAAGACATAAAATATACTCAATATATAATAACAATTATGTTCCAATCCAGCCATTTTCACTATCCAGCAAAAGCAATAAAGCAAGAATTTCAATCCTAGAAATAAAAGTTAAGGGGAATTCATTTATTCTCATAGTATGTTCCAAAAATTTAACAGGTAATATGTTAGAACAGTATCTGGACATCTGAGAAGAAAAATGGCAGGATATACAGTGTTAAATCAAAGCGATCAGTACATACAAGTTTGAATCAAAGTAACCCATTAGTGCAAAGCTAATAAACAGCTTAATAAAATATCATGCAAAAATCATCCATTAATTTTCTAAGATGATAAATAAAAGAAGTCATGCCTGGATAAACTGGAAGATATTTCATTCCATATTAACCTTATTTTATCAACGACGGCCACAGTACCACTAGGAGAACATAACAAATAAAACCCAGCAAGCAGGTCAAATTGATAAAAATATTTTTTTGAGTAGTAGAATCAGACACAACATTTAAGACTGTTAAGTCAATTTTTCTTTTTGTTTGTAATCTGTAACTGAACAATTATCGAGTCAAGCAACTATTATAAACAGAGTTATTATGTGCTGCTAACTGTGAAATCCTCCAGTGCAGATATTATATTGTTGCAGTCAAGAGACCAAAAAAAATCCATTTTTCCCAGGTTCCCATAAACTGTTTGATATATTTTGTAACAGCAGGGCTGAATGTGTTAGCCTGAAAGGGTCATAATTGCAACCACCAAGCTCAAAAATCCTCTGGGTGTACACACCTTGGCTTCATTTCCTGCCTTGGTGTGGCATCTTGGTAGTCAATTGTTATTATCAGCATCTATCTTTTAGGACAATTCCTTTGTAGTATACCCCCAGCATGTGCTTAAGCTAGCTTACTGGCAAGTAAAAGAAAAAGATATGATAAACCCCAAAACATCATCTCCTTATCCTGAGCCCTGAGACATGTTGCTAGGAAAATCAGCCCCCACTGCATCCTTCATTTGAAAGAAAGAAAGAAAGAAAGAAAGAAAGAAAGAAAGAAAGAAAGAAAGAAAGAAGGTTCTTTCTTTATGCTTAAATTCCTTTTCAATTTTAAGTAGTCTCATGCAATACATTCAATAATGCAAAAGATAAAAATATAGATCTGCTAAAATTACAGACATATTTAAAGAATCTCTTGTGGATACTTTACAGAAAGTAATAAAATTCTGGAAACCACACAGTTTTAAAGTAATATCAAAACCTACAAGGATTGATCTTGTAGATAAACAGGGACAATAATCCCTAGAGACAATACAGCATTAACTAATATAGAAAATAAAGTAATATTCTTAGCTAGTATTCTCTTACTCCTGTACAGAATAGACAATTCAAGGCATAAATGTTAACCTTTTAACAATTTAATTTTGTGGTAAAATATTGTTCTTGAAAATTCTTATTTCTATCAGAAGCCAAGGGGAAATAATAACTTCCACCTGGTTTCCAGCCTCTCACCTAGCAACTTTGGCTTTATTTCTAAAAACAAATCATTTTCTCCTCTAACCAAAAGGGAGGGCTTTGGAAGAACCTGGTGTATTTATTGTTTGCTCAAATCTGTGTGCTTCTACTTCTTCAGATGGGAAAAAAAATGTATCTGAATGTCTGAGCCAGCAATTCGTTTTTTGGCATGAGGCAAGAAGGCAGACTGCAAGAGTGAATGTGGGATGGGGAGCTGCCTACCCATTCACTATACACCATATTGAATTATTTTATTTTATTAAATTTTGTGTACCATTTTGTGCATGTTGATATACACTTGTGAATAGACGTATTTAAATCATGTATTTGAAACAAATGTCTAATGCTCATGAATCACCATTCTCATTCATTTCTAAATCTCCAAATAACTTAACCACTTTTTTGTGCAACACATCTATTTACATCTCTTTTTTTTCCCTTTTGGATCACATTCCTTCCAAATGCAGTTAGAATTTTGAAGCACTTGTATCAATGCAATTATACTGACTTACTCAAGTCATATATCCTGCATTAGCATGAGTGGTCAATCAGATCCTGATGAGTGAGACACACTTGCTATAAAACCACTGTACTGATTATGGTAAACATACATGAGATCTCATCACACCTGTCTACACACCTTTTATCCATGGCCAGTGTCTATTCTTAGATTAAGTGCGACATGCAACTACAGAGCAACCATTATTTGTGGTTAATGCCAACCAGAATTTAGAATGAAGATTTCAAGTCATTTAACACTGACTGCAACTGTTCTGTATTAAGACTGAACGCATATCTCAGCCTAGTTCTATTTCTTGCCATTTTTAATTCATACAATTAAATCTCTCAATATGCTTAAAATCTTTAAAATGTAGTCTGTTGTGTTTATCTGGACATGAAAATATTTAATTTAATGGTTCAAAAGAAAAATCACAAAACTGAAAGGACATGCATTTCACACTGAAATATGGCAGTTAATTGGGGGGGGGGTCCTTCTTCCTTTTCAATTAACATACAATCATATTGCATTTTCTTCTTTTTAATATAAGAACTATACATTTCTTTTCTCTTTATCCTAAGGGATCAATCTGCTCTGCCTGGTACTGAAGATAGATCTAATTGTTGGCTTTTTTGTTATATAGACTTATATAAAAGCTATTATTTTTGCTTTTGTTCCATTTGGGGCACGCGATGAAAGGAGTAAGGACCTTGCCATTCTAGCTGCAGAGGTGGGGGTAAGGAGTGAATCGCAGGAAGCATGAGAAGCGTAAGTAGTTGTGTGATGGTGGGTAGATCCTCTTCCCCCCCCCATGTCTCCTAGGGAGGGGACTTCCACCAGGCAGCATCCCACTGCCTCTACCAGGAGTACCTTAAAGCTTCGGCTGACACTCGCCCTTCCCGTGCCAGCCAAAGAGACGAAGCTAGGAGGCACAGGGCCTTGGTGAGAACTTTCTCCAGGGCAGAGAGGTTGCGGGCTCTGCAGGGCAGGATCAGTCCCTCCCCCTCCAGGTCCAGGTCACCCCTAGGAGGCCCTTCCAGGCAAGATTCTCCCCCTGGTCACCAGATTCCTTGAGGGAGTGCAGTGGGGGTAGCCCATTACCCTCCCCTTTCCATGGAGAATTTTGACCAGGTAGATAACCAGCCTGGGTTTCTATCCCTAGAGACTCAGCTGGGAGGTACAGATCCATCCAGGCCAACCCTGGCACCTACCCCCAGCCATAGTCAGGTGCCTGGGGCATCCAGCTAGGACTCCTTGGATATGGAGGATTTGCCTGTGGGTCTTCAGAACCTCATTGAAAGAGCCATTGCATCTGGTGTGGCTGCAAGCATGCAGCGCCAGGGGCCTCGTTCTGCCTCTCAGGGCAAGGTCACGGTCCCCAGCTCTTCATCAGCCCAGCCACATGGCTGTTCCCAGCCAGTCCGCCCCCTTGGGTCTCCGTCCTTGGCAAGTGAGGGGTCTGTCATGAGGGACAAGGTGCAGTATGACACAGATCTCTCTGAGGACGAGGAGGAATTGGAGCCTGAACCTCCAGCCTTCACGGGATTGTTCCCGCCTAACTTGTTCCGGTTCCTCCTGCGCAAGGCGCGTGCCACTGTTCAGCTGGGGGGGGAGGGGGCCAAGGCAACTGAGCCAGCAAGGAAGCCCCAGGGTATGGTCTAATCCGAGCCCAAAGAAGTTAAGAAGGAGATTCCTGCTCCCGAACTTTTCCTGAAAGTAATTAAGAGACAGTGGGAGACACCAGGGGATTTCCCCACCCTAGGCAACAATGACAGACGGTTCTATAACATCGAACCAGATTTCTCCCAAGCATTGCAGATTCCCTCTGTGGATCTGCCGGTGATGGCCTTGGCTGCCTCAGCATCGCTGGTACCCAAGGATGTGGCAGACAACCTGAAGGCAGAGGACAAGAAGGCGGAGATGATCCTCAGGAAGACTTTCCAGTCGTCAGCTTGGGCCATTAAGGTGGCGGCCTCCGCCTCGTTTTTCAACCGTACAGCCATCCTTTGGATGGAGCAGATTCAGACGCGCATTTCACCGGAGGACGTATGCCAGGACATCAACAAGTTAGTGGTGGTTGCTCAGTTCTCAGCTGATGCTACCTTAAACACCATGAAGTTTGCTTACAGGGCTATGGCATCGTCCGTTGCGTCGCGCTGTCTCCTGTGGCTCCGTGGCTGGCAGGTGGACAACAAGGCTAAGTGGCAACTAGCGACAGCTGCCTACACGGGGGGGGGGGGTACTTCTTTGGGACTTTCCTTGGCGCCATCCTGGTGGAGGATAAAAACAAGAAGAAGGCGCTTCCAACATCGACCAAGAAACCTAAGTTAGACTGACAGTACTGGGGGTAGAGATGTGTCCTTTGTGACTTGTTTTCAGGATCTTGGGAGTGCATATTGCATTGAAACTGGAGTCAGAGGAGAAGAGCCCAAAGGCGTGGCTTCAGCTTCAACCCAGTCTCGAGGCCACTTGGCTGTGATAATATCATCTTTGGCCCATCCTGCAAACACCTCTTAAAATAACAGTTCAGGTAAGACCAACTGTCATTCTATATAAAAATGTATACATTAAAAGGATATATAATTTTAACTTAAGAAATTATTAGACATTGCAATAATTTTATTTGAAATCTATGTTGAAATATATTATTAGGCCAATAAAATTAACTGACTGTTATTGGCATGAGAATAGATTTCAGCACCTCACAAATATGTAACAGCCCAGATTAAAATGATAAAAATTTCCTGTGATCTCAAACTTCAATGATATTGAGTCAACAAGCAAAAATAGAACATTCAGTATTAAGGTTGGTAGACATATGAGCATCAAGGCTACATTTAAACTTTAAAATTGACATAAAATATTGATCCTAAGGTAATATATATGTTTCTAAGAAATTTACTTTCCAGCAGAGCAGATGGGAGGATGTTAAACTTTTAAAAAGGCTCTGTGAAGGATGAGTAGTTCCAAGATATTTAGCTAGCTGTAGATTTAGATCCAGTATGTGGAATTTAAAGCTGTCGGTGACTAGGGTTAGCTTATGTTGCAAGTCAGCATCCAAGACTTGCTGTTTAAAAAGCACTGAAGTGATGGAGTGATGGATTAGTGCATGAAGAACAAAAATGTGAGGAGAGGCCAAGGACTAGTGGTTTATACAACATCCTCCTTCGGATGCACCATGTCTCCCTTCTAGCTTATCATCTGTCTAGACTTCCATGCTGTAATACAAACAAATATTTGGGGGCTCTGGTGATGATAAGAAGTTAAAAGTAGTGCAACAGTTTAGATTACCATATAAAAGTTTATCTCATAAAAGAAAGGAAGGGCTACTGAGCTGAACTGGCATAAATGGGAAACAATCAGAATTCTAGGAAAAGAACTGGAGTTGAGGTATGGGAAATAGATGGAGATAGGGAGCTGTGTATTTTGAAAATGGATTTTAATAAAAACAACACTACCTGGTAAACCTAAGTCAAATCGGGGAATATTTGTACTGCTGAAGAGTTGACGGTGACAATCTGAAGAAGTGTATTGAAGATCAGAATAGGATGAAGAGTGCTAAAGAAAGACAATAACTATTGTATGCAGAGGGTGCAATGAGATACTAGAAGAAAATGAAAGTCTAGTAGGCCTGTTACCAGACCATCTCAGAGAAATTTTGCCATGAATCATCAGGAAGACCTTAATTCCAGAATTAGGACACAGAAAGGATTAAATATATATATACATTAATCTTCTAGCCTAACTGACCCTATATATAGGAGAAGAGTTGTTTAATACTGAAAACTTGGCTTCAAGAAGACATTCGGTTAGGTGTATTATAAAGACAAATAACATTCCCATTCCTTTTTATTAACTATGAGGAGAGCATGGAGAACCATAGGCAGTGCAATTAGCTGTATTTGACACTGAAAAATCAAAAGTATTTTGCTCCTCTCTTGAATTTGCTTCATCACCAGTTTAAAATAAAAACTAAAATACAATGCTGAACCTGCCTTAATCTTACATGCATTCTGTGCCATTCTTATTCATATGAAATTTAACATAAAATACATCCACTAAACAGAAGTTAAGATTTATCAAGAGAGTAAGAATTCTTGAACACAATGTTTTCCAATGTTGGAAAATCAACACTCTTTAACTGCAAAGAGGTATTAGAGAAGGACTCGAGAAAATATTGCCCTCAGGAATTTAGAATGCAGGAATGGTCCTAAATAAGTTCTGTACAACAAGCTGTGATTACTTTAGTCATAAATAATTTAATAGCAGCAGACACAAAACTTTTATTTCAAGCAAAAGGATCTTAAATTAGCTGCAACACTTTTGTGTGCTGTTTATTCATTTTCAGACTGAGTCGTCTTCTTATCTGAGACATCAAACACCACCCAGATCTTTAAAGCCCTTTATCTGTTCAGTGAAATTGCCTTGGATTACAATTACTCAAATTTTGTCTTTTGCTAATCAATCAGAATGTGATTATCTATACAATCGTGAGCAAAGGTCTTCAATATTCTTTCAAGACTAATTAGTGTCTGAATGAAATCACAGTTTCATTTGTCTAAAGTAGAATTGACCAACTTTTTCTAGCTCTTAGAAGTCTAGATCAGACAAGAGACCCAGGAATTACTGTAAAAACAGAAAAGCAGAGACCAGTATAGATACCTGTTTAATCAATATCTGAGTTGAGATATAAGTGTTAAGTTGCTTCAATAGGATGCATCTTACTTGTATACTTTATGTTCTTTATACAAAAGCAAGAATAGCTAGTCACTTAGCAACTACTTCACTTAACAAGTGAGTTGCTGGTCCCAATTGTGATTCTAAATTAGAACTACCTGTATGTTATAGATCATTCAAAAGTGGGATACACAACTCAGAGAGAATATAATCTGTAATATATGATAGATAGAATTGTAGCGCTCCAATATAATATATTAAAAATAATTGTATTTTACTTTGTATTAAACATTTTGATGTCAAGAAGCAAGGGAAATATCCTATTTTGGATTAATAAATATTCTGTGGGAGTCTAAAAATTAAAAGCAGTTTAAAACCTCAAATACTAGATCTTACAAAACATTGTTCTCTTAGCAACTGTATTTAACTGCAGATTTAGATGTGTATTTTGCCACACAAACTGATCCCTCATAAATTCTTAGGGTTCATAATGAAGGCAGTGCTATCTAGTGGCATGGCTTACCTGTTCCTAGCATATGTACTGAGTCCCCAATGGGGAATTACACATAAAGTTCAACAGGAATATGAAGGAAATTTCATATGAACATTTTATTGCCAATACTCAATCTCCAATAACATGCTTCAGTTTAGCTTATAAAGGTTCAATTTTGACTCAGAAAAAGTCCATAATTCTAGATTTGTAAATCTTTTAAAACCTTTGCTTCATTTTTTTGTCTCCTAAACATAAGCTCATTCTCCCTCATGTTTCAAGCACCACTGAATTACCTAGCCAAAAATGAATTACTTTACCACTTTATTAAACACAGAGCAGTATACAGAATTATTTCAGCAGATTTTTGATGTAATTAACAAAACTTAAATTTCAGGAAACAATATGGTCCATTGTTTGACATATCAGTTCACACAATATTGTTCAAACTTTTCATAAACAACATGTACTTTTTATATACAATTTGACATACAATATACAATTTAGGCATGTATAAAGACTCATCTGTTATGTATTTATTTTTATTCTGCCTTTGTTATTTTTTATATATAACTTAAGATGGCATACCTAATACACCTTCCTCCTTCTTTTCCCCACAACAATAACCCTGTGAGTGAGGTGATCTGAGAGAATGACTGGCCCAAAGTCATCCAACCAGCTTACAAGCCCTAAGGCAGGACTAGAACTCGTAATCTCCTCGTTTCTAGTCTGCTGCTGGCTCTAACAAATGCAACAAATATTTAATAAAAGTTAATCAAAATTTAGTACTAATAGGCAGTCCTTCCCCACATTAGTCTATTGCATAGAGGATTTGATTGAGATATATATTTTATTAACTTTATTTTAGGCACTAGACAACCCATGTCCTGTTGTGTCATCATTTCAGAGTTATTTCCTTACCTAAAAAGAGAAACAGAGAAACAATGGAAGTGGAAACAACTTCCAAATTCCTGCTGGTTTCTCCACTGAGTTTCCTTATAGGAGGTCAGCAGGAAGCATGAGAAACCTTCCTTCTTTCCTGTCTGCTTGCCTTCTTCGTTCCTTCCTTCCATCCATTCATCCATCCATTGCTTTCTGCTTGATTGTTTGCCTGATTATTTCATTTTCCTAAACAAGGAACTCCCATGGAGAATACCACATCCCAACCAAAACAGAGCAAGCAAGCTATTGTACATAAACAGGTAGCAAACCCTGTACTCACTGATGATGGGATAGTTGGGTAATGAAATTTCTACAAGCAAGCAAACAAACAAGATTAAAGGGTACCAAGGACTCCACAGTTTAATCCTGAGCTACATATATTAACTTCTATTGCATTCTAATTCTTTGCTTGCATTTAGATTCTTGAGACTCAAGTGATATTAAAGCATTTGTAATAAATAAAATTGTCTGGTAATCCTAATTCCATTTTTTTTACTTATCACAAATCTCACTGTAACACATCCGATTTTACTTATTTATTTTAATTTCACTTTTTTGACATTAATTAATTAAAAACATTATTTAAAATGCTAAATAAACTTAAAACTTAAACTTTGCTAAAGCAGAGAAACATCTAGAAAAAAGTGGGAATGTCTAAAAATATGTAGATGATCATATTTCAAGGCAGGGCAATTGTAACTCTTTGCAAATCATGCATCACAATTTCATTTCAACAGTAAATGAATAACGGTCAAAACAAAATGACACCTAAGGAGGCAAATGCCCAAGATAAGCAACAACTGCAACATCCTTCAGATCACATCAATCTCTGGTAACTATTATTTGCATTTTAAAGAACCATAGTTAAAGAAACAAAGAAAAAATGTACAGCAAGATAGCCACAGATACACTAGTTTTTATTATATAGTGATATGTCACACATTTAGATGATGATTGTTGCCGTAAAGACAACTTTCATTAGAAACCTTAATATTAACCAACTTATGTGTATTAGATTTTCACCACAAAATTAGATTATACACAAATCAAGGCAGTTCTTCTATTTTTCTCATAAGAGTTATATTATAATAGTCTAATAATTGCAAAAATAATCATTCATTAAAGAATATGCATTAATATTATATTACTGAGCATTTCACACTGTGAAGGAAAAATCAATCAAAATGGATAAATAATATTGGTAAAATATTACATATGTTCTGCATGGATTGAGATTGACAGATATACAAGGGAACTGAGTAGTGAAATTAAAAGGCTTTCCTTATTTATTCTTCCATCCCCTGAATGCATATTCACAGATATGAATTTGTTCATCTCCTTTCCATCAAAAACCTACTAAGAGGGAAGAGGGTACATATTTTTCGGTGCATGCGATGCACCGGAGTATATGACACACCAAGATTTTGAAGAGGCAAATTTTAAAAAAAGTTTTTGCAGTCTGCAGACCTCCCAAAAACGGTCCATTTTTTTTTTCCAAAAAAAAGGGCATGCATAGCCTTTAGGCGGCTTATAGAGTGCTCCTGGGGGCTGAGAGGGGGGCAAAACTGAGCAAAAAACGGCCAGTTTTTCACTCATTTCTGCCCTCCCCAGCCCCCGGAAGCAATCTGAAAACCTCCTAAAGGCTATGCACTGTCATTTTGGTGAAGGAGACAGGGTTTCAGGAGGCAAAAAATGCTGTATTCAGTGTATAAGACGCATCCAGATTTTCAGCCTCTTTTTTGAGGGAAAAAGGTGCATCTTATATTCTGAAAAATACGGTAGGTTTATTCATTGTTTAATTTCTATAATTCATCGAAGAATTAAAATGTTAACTAGGTTCAGTAATTTGCCACTACTCAAGTAGGCTAGAAAGAGAAAAATTGGGAGTTGGGGACAAGGGTCAAGCAGATACATCAGATTAGGGGATACATTTCCATTGCCTGCCACATAATGAAAGCAGAGAGGTTCTTTTCACCTCCAGCCAGTGAACAACCTTCAGAATATTTCTTTCTCATCTGACAGAGAATTAACTTCTCCCATTTATGTGTTCATCTTGCTGGTTCATCCCTCCGAGATTCATACCTGACCAAGTTGGATACTTTTTAAACTGCACATTCTCATGTACATATTCTATATAGTAAAGAAGTGTTTTGCTGATTTGCCCTGTAATGCAAATTACAGGAATGTGCTAATGATGAAAGAAAACATTGCAAAAATTACATACAATAAAATGCAAATTAGTAATTCTATGAGATGCCATAAGGACATTTGCATCCTTTTTCTGAATTTCACAAATTCAAATTCTACTTTGCCATTACTGAATCCCATGAAAACATCAAAACTGGAACAGTACTTCTTACCGAATGTGTGTTGCAGGGAGGGACTCATACTGACGAGACAGGAATAATTCTCTGTGTTTCAACTGGTGCTTCTGTTTATCAGTTAGATCTATTTCTTTGGGAATTTCACATTCTTCCTCAACTTCTTCTACACAAAAGAAAAGAGAAGCCTAGTGTTATCTTTAGAACCATTTTTCAGGAAGGTTTCTGTCCTCTGTGAAACTTTCCACCTCATTTTTAATAGAATCACATCTTTCTGTTTCTGCAAAAAATCCAACAGTAACCAAACTGATCACAATTTTAAAAAACCATATTCAACGGGAAAAATCTATTTACAATAATTCTTTTCTATAACACAACAATACTAAATAATACAGCTACCCTTCACCCTTGAGCTTTTTTACAATTCAATTATAATCATATTGGGTTGAAGTCAACGGTATCTCTCTCTCTACCAGCATAATGGTATAACTGGCAAAAGACATTTAAGGGCTAAGAAGAAAACAAAAAGATGAAGAAAACGTCTTTTTCCTAATCATCTCATTTCTTCTTAGCCCTTAAATGTATCGGCAGAAATCCCCTTTCATTATATTAAATTTAGTTCTTTGAAATATACCACTTTTGAGACTGAACCATCATTCTTATCTTATATTTTATGAATCTGCATTGTGTATACATTTTAAATAGTAGATTTTAAATGTAGATTTTACACATTTTGATTTATATTTTTAATATCATCAAATAATTCAGTATTATATGGAATTGCAGCACTTATTTTAAATCAGATGACCAAAGGTCAGGAATGACAGGAAGAACCCTTTATATCAGTCAAGCAAATCTTTCTTAGAGTCATAGACGAGCATAAGGAGGATGAGGTATGGACAATTTAAAGTATAAAAAATATATCAGTATTTAAGAATAATTATAAAGAGCTCGAAAATATAGAACAGAAATATATAACGAAACCAATGAGTGCTTTGGCCTGATTCTATCCCATGCCGAGTAGAAGGATCTGAAGAGAAGCCCAAGGATGAGATTTTAGTTATCTTCCTTTTCCATGTGGACTGAAAATCATAGTTAATGGGGCAAGGACAAGGGGAAACTCTAATATAATTCTATAACAAAATTCTCCAATTTCTAATGGTGTAAATGCTATAATAGCCCCATATGAAGCCTTTTCCTATTTAATTATAGTGCTGCAAATAACAAAATTGGAAAAATGATTCATGTGAAAAACAATTTTTATACAAGTTTCTGCACTGTCTAGATTGAGCATGTCTCCAATGCTTGCTTTTTTTAAAATTAATCTCTATTTGCCCTAGAAGTTCTCATAGTCATAAGCTAAGAATCCTAATACCAGTCTAATCCTAGGGCCTGCTCAAATGTTCCTTCATCCTTGGGTATAGCTTCTATTCATGCTTGTACATTCTCACCATACCAGTGGTGGGTTGCAGGCGGTACGCCCCGGTACGGGCATACTGGAGCCTTCCCAGAACACCGTTCCGATGCTCCGGAGGGCCCACCTGGCCGCTCGAGTTCCTTACCGGTCTTTTAAGTCTTTGGCACTTTTGCACGCACGCGCATAGCGCATACAGCACCTGCGCGATGCTCCGCTGAGCAGCTGGAACAGCACTAAGATGCATGCACAGCATCCATGTGGACGCTGCCAGGATCTGGAACCCCCCACTGCACCATACATATAAAGTAAATAATTAATAGGGAAGAATGTGAAAGAGGCCTATAGAGGAAAGGGGCTGGCTACTTGTACAACCAAAGTTTGGAGAGAAAAGTCCTTGTCAGAAGTTCTTCGGGTTTTACGAACTGTGGCCCTCTCTAATGCCTTGGGGCAATTTCTGTGTTACATAGCACTTTCAAGCAAATACCATCTATCTTAGGGGGAACAGAAATGTCTTGATCTTACAGAGCCGAGGTGGCGCAGTGGTTAAATGCAGCACTGCAGGCTACTTCAGCTGACTGCAGTTCTGCAGTTCAGCTGTTCAAATCTCACCGGCTCAGGGTTGCCTCAGCCTTCCATCCTTCCGAGGTGGGTAAAATGAGGACCCGAATTGTTGTTGGGGGCAATATGCTGACTCTGTAAACCGCTTAGAGAGGGCTGAAAGCCCTATGAAGCAGTATATAAGTCTAACTGCTATTGCTATTGCTATTACATCTCTGCCTGCATTCTCCTCCCTTCCATCTCAACCCAACAGTATTAACCACCAAGGATAGGGCTGGTGAAAATCTTACTGACTGCATACTTTTAAGCACTCTCTCTTCTTCACCTTTTTGTTCTTGAAACTAGGATTCCAAAATGACTAAATTTTTGTTCTCTCTAGCCAAAAGGTTGAAACTGGTTGAAAGTATACAATGTATACTTGTAATACATTAAACATCTAAGATCCGTGTCTGTTACAAACTATTTACAAAAAACAAAGAGTAAATTGAGCATAATGAAATACAGAATTTGGTTTAAAAAATAGAAGTAAAGACAAATTAAGTTTTAATATTTCATTTTCCTAGTATTCCCACTTTATTATAAATTCTTGACAGCAAAATAACTGAGATTTTTCACCAATTAGAATCAGAAGAAGCCAACTTTATAGTGTAGCTAAAACTAGGAAAGTGACTATGTACAGAACGGGTAGTAAATGAATTTTCCTAAGGGACCACATGAGAAATGGACTGTTATGCAGAGTGAGAATGCCCCTGCTGATGCTTCATCTTCTGCCAATGCCCTGGTGATGCTTTGTGTCCTCTTGACGATGCCACAAGCCTCATAAGGATAACCGAAGGGCCAGATTCAGCCTGTGGGCCATAAAAGGCCTATGTCTGATATACACAATTTAGGTAACTAAAATTAGAAACTTGTCAAGGAGTTTGTAAAAATAAACTCAAAGAAAATGGAGTTAAATTATGTTAACTAACTCACCTCCACCTCTAAAGTTTAAGCATATGCCCCAGATATTTGTAGACTAGGAAGTCAGTTGTCCAACTCATTTTGTATTAAGTATTTCAGCATGACATTTTACACTGACTCAGCCCTCATTACCTAGTACTAGCATTACAATCAACATTAAAAATAAGGGAGAAATAATTGAAAAACATGGGAATGTGAGCCAGGCATTACCAATAAATAAATTTTAAAAAGAACTACTGTCTCCAAACTTAAAAATAGAACTAAGAACTATGTCCAAACTTTGTTTCTGACCTGTCTAAACCAAATATCGTATCTGCAAACAAGCACTCAATTCCATAAAATTACTTTTTGCACTGCCAAGACAGTATGAGGAAGAGGAGGAGGAGGAGGAGGAGGAAGAAGAAGAAGAAGAGAAAGAAATTAGAGGGGTTGTTGGTGCTCAGTGAACTTGCTTGTTTTCTTGTTTCATTAACCCAACTATGATGAAGATGTTACACAGTTAGGGTAATGAAATGTCTGCAAGAAAACAAGCAAACTCAGGCAGCACCAAGGACCCTTCATTTCAACCCTGAGCTACAAATGTTCTCCTTTATTAGAGAAGAAATTATTCAAGTTCTATATATGTGGGCCAGCCTGTACAAATTCTGCTTCAGCAGTTGCTTGAGTGGACTGATATTAAACAAGAACAAGAGAGCAAGAATGCTTATCCCCTAATGATATGCTTGGCTGCATTACTTAATTTCTTAAATCAAGCTTAAAATATCAGGTAAGGAGCTGAAGTCAATAGTCTTTATGGTGGAAAACTACATTTATTCAAGCATGCTTTATAAGCCACCAGAACACTTTAAACAGAAGTGTCTAAAGAATGAAGAAAGAATGAAGAAAGAATTCTATACCTCAGTGTTTTGTGAGCTGCACTATTGCAATTTGTTTCTAGGTGCAATTCAAGGTGTTAGTTATAACCTTAAAGCCCTCTGTGGTTTGGGGTCTATTTATCTATATAACCACTTACACCAAATAGAATAATACTACTTGCTTATGGGAGACTGCAGAAAGTGCTTGCTGACAATCCTCCCACAGCAAGAAGAGATCTGCAGGCAAATATTTTCTGCAGTAGCTTCCTTTCTGTTGAATGCCCTCCCACAGAAGACATTAAAATCACAATTTTACTCCTGGAATTCTGAAAGCTGTTAAAGATATAGTATTTCAAAAAGAGTCAGGGACTGAGACATCAATAATAAAAATACTGGAGATATAAAGGTTTATGGTGGTATCTTTTATGCTGCTGATATGATGAATTGTTGTTACGTTGGGACATATTTAATGATTTTGATTTTTAATTATTGAATTATGAATATTGCACTGTCACTCTTGCTTATGAGCAACTTAAGATTCATAATGACTGCAGTGCCATAAAAGCAAGTGTACCTAATAAATAAATCATAAGCAAAAATTATTTCAGAAAAATGACCACACAGTTCACATGGAACTCTATCTAATCAATTGTTTATTTAATTATTGAGATTCTAGGCTGCCCACCTTCAAAACAATTCTTGGTGGCTGCACAACTTAAAATAAAAATAATGTAATATAAACTGCCTACAATTGATTGTGTTCTCCACCTCTAGCAATCATCTGCTTTATTCCTAGCAGCATCTTTGCAACCTCCTAATATATATCAGATGCAATATGGCAGAAGCATACTGGAAAAAAGTGAATTATTCAAAATTTTGCAGAGGCTTATCTAATCTTGATTATATTTTCCTTGGCAAATCCCTCTATTGCACTCCAACTTTGGGGAGATATTTTAAGTGAAGAAATCACGAAATGTATGGAACACAAATGAAGGATAAAAAAATTCATGGAAGCAAAATTTAAGTTAACTACATTTAAAAGCCATGATGTTAATCTTTCAGGATTTGAAACAAAATAAACCATGAAAAATGTGCTGAATTATTTTGCTCTTCTACTGAACTATTAACAATATGAATAAATACAGAAAAATAATACTGCACTAAATTATCTAGATCAATCATGCTGTAGCTGAAAAAAGGGGGGGAAATCAAGCAGCAAATTTATTAGTTCTTAGTTTCAACTCTAATTGCTTGTAAAGATATATTTGATTACTTGTATGAAAATGCAGACAGGCATGAAATTCTGAATGCACATCCCACCAAGGGTAATAGAGTATTAATAAATTGCATGTATATTCAGTTTCACAGGCAGACTCTAATGAGTTCATATAGACAGACACAAAATATTATTTTAAGAATGCATAATTCATGCTATTTGTTTCTAAATAAAATAAAAAACAACTTACTTGCATGTTTGTCTGCAAGCATAATGAGGCTATTGGAGATGTCTCGTCGTCTGTAAAAGCATACAACTTTTGCTTCCACATTACCACTGGCCGTCTGGAAAATGACAGAATTAATTAATAAAGTACGTATTAAAAGTAAACCTTAACATTCACTATAGACTTTCCACAAAGCCAAAATTCATCTTTTTAAAAGTTGGCTCAAGTAATAACAGTAATCATGTTAAACCAAAATTGATTTACAGAAAACAGAATAACAGAGTTGGAAGGGACCTTGAAAATTTTCTAGTTCAACCCCATGCCAAAGCAGGAGATCTTATCATTCCAGACAAATATTTCTCCAATCTCTTCTTTAAAAGCTATAGTGATGTAGCATTCACAATTTCTGAAGGGAAGCCTTCGACCTTAGACTCTAGTTTTGCTCTGAGACTGAAAACTTGTTTCTTTATGTAAGGATTAAGCCCAGTTGTCATTATACCTGATACATTTTTGAGTGGTATTGTTTGTTTATTTGTTGCTCTGTTGCCTATAATTCCTTTAAGAACCTCAAAAAATATCTCTATTCCTGTATTTAATTATTTATGAAAACAGGACCTGATTCTTTGGAAGAACTGCTAGAGAACAAGATTGAAATTATCCATCAAAGGGGGACAGGCCAGAAAACCCAAGAATTTCAGGAATAGTACTTATTATTGGAGGGCATCATAGTAATAGAATTTTAAAAGATGTCAGAGTTCTTGTCTTCTTCACCTTATGCCAAACAGAATTAAGGCGGGGTTATTTGGAACTTCTTTCTCATGCTATCTACTTTTCCATGATTAAGTTGCATACTTCTTCACTTAACAATCCATTCCTATCTTCATCAGCTTACACATTAATAGGTCTACTCATTTTAAAGAGCCAGTTTGTGTAGTGGTTAAAGACCCTGAATTAGAAGGATGAAATCATGAGTTCTTGGTCTGCATTCTGCACAGATATGTCCAAGAATTCAGTAGGAGTCAACACTGAATCAAAGGCAGGCACACACACACACACACACACACACAAACATTTTATAACATGGCCTCATGAAGCAGTTGCCAGGCTTTTTTTGATAAGTAATAGGAAGATGCTATGCTCACCTAAGGTATAAATCATATCTCCTTAACCATTTTCAAAGCATGCACACTCCTATTATTCTAGTTAGTTAGTTAGTTAGTTAGTTAGTTAGTTAGTTAGTTAGTTAGTTAGTTAGTTAGTTAGTTAAAACATTTGGGTCTTCAATATAAAAGAATCTCATAGTCCTTGTTCTCAATTTACTATTTAAATATACAACAAAAATGAAGAAATAAAGAAACTCTAGTATTTGATTCTTACTCATATGTGACATACGATATAGTAATATTTACAGTTCCCTGCGCTCACGTGAACACACAGACACACACAATTTTATTTTCAAGATTTTGTGAGGCAAAGCAGGTTTAGCCAAGGATACCTAGTAACATTGTAATTTACTTGTTTCATAACTCTGCTAATCCTTCTAATCACACTTCATTCACCCTGACCAAGGGTGTGCCCAAAAGACAAAAAAAAAATGTTCTGTTTCAAACTTGAAAAAAACTCAACAAGACTTGAAATGTTCCACAAGAGTAAGAACTAGAAAAGCAATCTAGTGATGCTTATCATTTTCAAAGTCTGACATGATATAGAACCAGGTTTTTGGTGGTTCCCTGAGGGATCTGCCTCTTTCACCAGATCAGATACAGTAGGTACATTCCAGATCTCTGCCCTGAAATGCTGCCATCTATTGAATCTTAGAAGTGTACGTTTTTTGTAGCAGCCTCTGCTCTGTGGAACAACCTTCTCTTTAGAAGAGAATATTTGTAGCTCAAGCGTTCCACTATGGGGTCCTTGGTTCTCTCTGAGCTTGGTGGTTTTCTTATGGACATTTCGCTAGCAAACTAAGTAACATCATCATCATTGCAAGAGACGTCTTGCAAGCAAACAACCAAGCTCAGTGACCCCACCCTTCTCCTTGAGATCCAGCAGGCCTTGACTCTTTTAATCTTTTGGAAGTCTGTATGTTTGGCTCTTCTCCCAACCGCTACAATAGGAAAAGGTTGGAACTTGAAGCTGATGGTGTTGGCTGCACTGGAGATACCATGTTCTGATTTTCTTATTTTTATGACAGTTTGGCTTTGTGAGTCACGCAGAGTTGTTGCTGGCCATATGTATTTTAAATAAATTAATAATAATAAACTCAGAACAAGTCATTTGCTCATTCACTTTGCAGCATAGGTCAACAAGATTTGGAGTCAATAGCAGTTCATGAAGCCAACTTTCAGAAGTATTGCTACAATCATCATCACCAAGCAAAGAATTAGGCAACCTGCCTGATCATATTAAGTTAAAAATTACTATCAGAAAACACCTCCGGATTCTCTATAAAGAAAACAATGTTTAATATTTTAAATATGTTTTGGGGGAGGTTCAGCCAACACACTAAACTAGACAAAGAAAGCAGACTGTCTCATCAACATTCTTTAGCCAGCAATTAACTTACAGAAGCCAGCTAATTAAGCTAGTAGTCAATTAGCAGTAGACACAAATTTAATGTACTGTTCCCATTTCACTTGTGTTTGCTGTTGTTTTGTCTTCAAATAATTTGAAAACATAATTTTTAGCCAAATGCTGTCTGCCTGCTGATTAATTATAACTCTTACAATAAATTAATTGAACATGATCATGCAGTATGAGACCAAAGTCTGCATGTAAGTTCTCAATAGGGCAAAAATCATGGAAGCTCTCACTCATGCTGTCTCCACCCCGAGAGCTGACTCAGTGGAAGTTAACAGGATGAGATATATATCAACAATTCACCAGAATGCAATCTTGAAAATTTAAATATACCATGGAATCTAAACATTAACATGGCACAAAAAAAATGTCTAAAATGCATTCACAATCCAAAGTTCAGCAAACAACCCAAACCAACTTATGGACTTTGCAGTTTTAAATGCACTCTGCAATCTTAGCATCAGAACTGAAGAGCAACAGAAGGCTCATCTCAGAACTATTAACCTGCACAAACCAACATTTATTGAAGTCTTTGCAAGTACAAACTCAACACGTGCCTATTCTCCAAAGCACCTGGGGGTAGAACAAGAAGCAATGGGTGGAAACTAATCAAGGAGAGAAGCAACTTAGAACTGAGGAGAAATTTCCTGACTGTTAGAACAATTAATCAGTGGAACAGCTTGCCTCCAGAAGTTGTGAATGCCCCAACACTGGAAGTCTTTAAGGAGATGTTGGATAGCCATTTGTCTGAAACGGTATAGGGTTTCCTACCTAGGCAGGGGGCTGGACTAGAAGACCTCCAAGGTCCCTTCCAACTCTGCTATTGTATTGTATTGTACATTAGCAATACATGTGTGTAAATACTGTACTAAATCAATTTTATTGATTGCCAAGTGTAAAAGAAAGTGGGTCACAGGAATGGGGCTGAGAGTGGGAGAAAGGTTGCAGAGAAGTGGTAACAGCTAAATCCCATTTCAGTTTAGATGCTACGATTAGACAGTGGCCAGTTTGTATAAATTAGCTGGGTTACAAGAGTCTTTATTCAATTGTGGGCATTATGGATGTTACTGCTGAAACCAGAGAGACATCCAGTTAAACACATTTAATGTCCATTTCAGATGTCATGACATGTCAATGAACCATGAACCATTATGATTTGCTTAAGTGACTTAGTGCCTGAAAATATTGAAGTAGCTGATGAATAGCACCCTTTATATCTGTTCATATCTGAGTGGAAGACAGGTGGCTGCCAATTGTCTAGAGCCGTGATGGCGAACCTATGGCATCTGGATGTTGAAAATCAGCCCTACTGACAAACCAAAAGTCGCCATTCCCAAATTTCTGTGTTCCCCATAGGTCCATTTTTCGCCCTCCGGATGCTTCAGGGAAACTCCTGAGGCCTTCAGAGGGCTTCCGGGGGGCCGCGGGAGGGGCTGTTTTTGCCCTCCCCAGCCTCCTAGAAAGCCTCTGGAGCCTGGGGAAGGCAAAAAAACCACAGCAAAAGTGAGGGTCACTGATCGTACACATTTGCGCGCACTTGGGAGGTCACGCACATAGCATTATGGGTGTGGCATGCCAACTCACGACACCCCTGTTCTCCCCCCACTTTTGGAACGGCAGCCAAAAAAGGTTTGGCATTGCTGGTCTAGAAAATGAAATAATTTTTTCTCTTAGGTCCTCACCAGCACTAACACAGAAAATGTAGAAGACAGAGATTCATCTTAAGGAAACTGATTTGCTCCAAAAAAAGTTAGTCTCCAGTTGTGACTGCCATTTCGTCATGTTGTTGCCATGAAGAACATCTTTAAATGCTAAAGAAGAAAATTGCTGGGCATCCTTAGCACTGCCTGCCCAATCCAGGAGTGGGTCCACCTTCCTTGGCCCACCATTACTGACCACCTGATGAATTGCATCTGTTTTTACTCTAGCAATGAGTTACACTCCTCTGTCACCGCCACCAAACATAAAATGAAGGGAACGAGATGACATGGTCAAAGTGACCTTCTTTGGGTGGCAGATTTCCATCCTCCACAATTGGACCTTGCTTCAATCTCTTTCACCAAAACGGCAGGTTATTACTGACACAGGAAAAATCAAGCCTCTTCCAAGAGGTCCCTCTCCAACCCCCTTACTTTTAATATGTTTTCTCTTTTTTTCAATGACTGCTTTACCACCGCTGGCTTCTGAAGGAGTGTCAAGAGATATTGTGAGTTATGACATTGTTGTATAAATGGCACAAAATACATCAAGACACAACTGATGGTAATTACACAATCTGTGCCATTTGCATGATGGTACATGAGACAGATAAATTAGTCCGGTAACCACTGGACCTCTTTCTTTCTCTGAGATTTTTAAAGAACTTCCCCATGGCAAGCCTCAACACAAAATTCCAACTACAGCACTTGGAATGTTCAAACAATCCAATCTCAAATGTCTGAGTTTTGTTCAGTTTTATTTGGCACTGTATTGAAAAGTACAAAATGCTTTGTATACTCCTATGACTAGAAAAAGTTTCAAACATTTTAAATTCAAGTTCAAGACAGAAAATTCAAATTCCATTCTTTCATTGCTTTTAACAGTAACTCAAAATCTATCCATTAGTACAACTAATGTAATTGTAAGACCAATATGTCTCTATATTTGCAAGCAACATATAACTGTGCAGTTTGTCTGACTTATGAATTTGATTTACAAAAGTTGTTTAAAATTACATTATCTTAATCAAATACTTTATGTGTTAGATGAGTTATAATTAAATCACTACTTGTTAGTATCTCTGGTTGAAATGCCTATTTAATTATTTATCTTGGTCAAATATTGAAGAGCCGAGGTGGCGCAGTAGTTAGGGTGCAGTACTGCAGGCTACTTCAGCTGACTGTTATCTGCAGTTCAGCGGTTCAAATCTCACCAGCTCAAGGTTGACTCAGCCTTCCATCCTTCCAAGGTGGTGAAATGAGGACCCAGACTGTGGGGGCAATTTGCTGATTCAATTTGCTAAAAATCTGTAAACCGCTTAGAAAGGGCTGAAAGCCCTATGAAACGGTATATAAGTCAAATAAATAAATAAATAAATAAATAAATAAATAATAAATAAATAAATAAATAAATAAATATGTTTGAAGAAATTGGGAAAAAATACTTTTGCTGATTCAATTTGCTAAAAATCTGTAAACCGCTTAGAAAGGGCTGAAAGCCCTATGAAGCGGTATCTAAGTCAAATAAATAAATAAATAAATAAATAAATAAATAAATAACTAAATAAATAAATAAATAAATAAATATGTTTGAAGAAATTGGGAAAAAATACTTTTTGTCTACATTTTCCAGTTCTTATAAATTATTGTATTCATATACATTAATTATATAAATTATAAATTAATTCAATTGTGTCTGCATCCTGTCAGATTTAAATTACAAAAGACAAACACATCTTTCTTCGAATCAATGGTATTTTAGCATGCAGGAAATATTGGCAGAAAATTAATACAGAAGCAATTATTTTTGAGAAAACCATTAATTAAACAGTTTTATTCAAGCCCATTCCCTATAATTTTCAACAGACAGAAACTTTGTTTTGTTCACTGATCATTAAAAATATATTCAGTAAAACAAAGGAAAATTAACTCCTAACATTAGTGATTACAGGCAACCATTTGTGGGTGAAGCTTACACATGATGTAGCAAACGTTTGCTATTTTTAGAAAGATAGACATATCCTGGCTATTTAAAAAATAATGGAAATAAAAATTATTGAAGTGTTCTGGAAACTTAGATTAAAAGTCATAATCAACTCATGGTGAATGTCACTGTAAAACCTTATGTACAAAATAACAAAATATTTCTACACAACCAGAGTTACAGAGGCAGTGTCAAGTTTCACAAGAGGTTTTCCAAAACCGATGTGGGAAAAACACTAAATCAAGCTAAAGTTCCCCTGAATTGGGAATTGTAATCTGATGTAACTATAAAGTTAACACTGGAAGTAAAATTTGACAATTATACATATGTTGTAAGAGAAAGCAGCAATTCCTGTTTGGCCTTCTTTGTCTAAGCTCTTTTGCTTTAACTGATCTAGCTTGATATGACGGTCACATCGTTGGGATAACTGTTTCCCAAGAAAAAATTGAAGTTGTCTACCAGTATTAGTCAATTCACCAGGATTGTGGTATATTATCCAGTAGGTAAATATATTTATCCAGGGACTTGATTCAGGTTTACTCCTGAAAGTGCTCCTTTAAAAGTGCTGCCTTTGGGTAATCTGAAGGATACTTCTCAAATTTTTGTTTGGATTCTTTCTAAGGCAATCTTACTGTTACTCCTGAGTCCCTTCTAGCAGTTGTGCTCAGACTCTGACTCCAAACAGTTTAATAATACTAACAGACTGTGTTCCTCTGACAAAATAAGTTTCAATAGCTGAGACAGATCTCTGTGCATACAATCCAGGTGGGCAACTCTGTTTCCTAAAGCTTGAGAAACTATCCCAAAATGTTTTATTTAAAAATCTTAACCTGCTCAAAAGAGCCGAGGTGGCGCAGTGGGTTAGGGTGCAGTACTGCAGGCCACTTCAGCTGACTGTTATCTGCAGTTCAGCGGTTCAAATCTTACCGGCTCAAGGTTGACTCAGCCTTCCATCCTTCCGAGGTGGGTGAAATGAGGACCCAGACTGTGGGGGCAATATGCTGACTCTGTAAACCATTTAGAGAGGGCTGAAAGCCCTATGAAGCGGTATATAAGTCTAACTGCTATTGCTATTGCTAATTGACTGCCCCTCTAATTTCCAGCATCTCTATTTGAGGCTTTTGGAGAAAATGCCAATCTTGATCTTGGAATATTTTTTTAATTTCACCCCAGTACTATATTGTGTGATAAGTGATAAACTTTAAAGCCAGTGGAACTCAATAACAGAATTACTGCATCATAAGTGTACAAAAGTAAACTGGTATGTCTATGGGCTAATCTGGGAGAATGGAAAGTAAGAGTTACCATATTTTTCAGAGTATAAGATGCTCCAAAGCATAAGATGCTCCAAAGCATAAGATGCACCTAGCTTTTGAGGAGGAAAACAAGAAAAAAAAATCTGCCTCTGCAATTTGCCTCCTTGCATCAAACAGCAAACAGTACAGATGATATACGCGGTTTGCAGCATATTTCTGTGCATGTGTGCCTGGCCCATAGAATTAGCAAAGAATTGGAGAAATGTACATTATGGCAGTATATTAATGCCAGAAAGTTTTCTTAAATGTAGTCACACTAACTCCGCCCGATCTAATGTTTAGATCTACTCCAAACATGATTAAGTCAGGGTCTAACTCAGCTGCCTTATCTTAATATTACAATTAATATTACAACAGGAAACTGTTACATTTCAGTCTATACTTGTACTGATGCTGTTAAAATTGATGAGGCTTCCTGGAAGTATGCATTATTCTCTGCTATTTAAAAGAAGATACAATATCACTGGGCCTCTTCAAATCAAGCATTTATTTTTAAAAAGCTTCTTCATTTTGTTAAGTTGTTTAGATCAATAATAAAGCAGTATTTAAAAAAATAAGTGTAATAATTTGAACATTCTATGAGCATTTATAGTTATTGACTTGCCTCCTTGCAGTAAACAGCCAGTTTCAGCAGTTTTCAGCAAAAAGCCTATTTCAGTTTCACTTTCAGTTTTAGTACAGCTTGATTAGCACAAGCAGCTGATAGTCTGGCTCAATCAGCTGTTTCAGGCTGCAGGGATTGCCATAGCATATTGCTGCCTGCATGCAGCCTGAAACAGCTGATGGTTGGGAGGCCGACAATCAGCTGCTTATACTAATCAGGCGGTGCTGAAACTGAAACAGGCTGTTACTGTTTGCTGCAAGGAGGCAAATTGTTGGGAGGAAGAAGCCAAAGGGTGAGGGCCGGTGAGTGGGCGGGGCTACATTCGGTATATAAGACGCACCCAAATTTTCACCCTCTTTTAGGAAGTGAAAAAGTGTGTCTTATACTCCAAAAAATACGGTACTTAAGAGAAAAAACTATGAATTTATAAAATAAATAATACAATGTCTAATTTTCCTCCTGACTGATTTTCCTTAATGACATGTCCTTGGTTACTGCATCTGACTGTATTTAAATGTATACTGCAGCTTAGATTTAAACACTGGGTTGAAAGCTGACCTAAAGTCAATATATGCTGCATGAAGGGAATGTCCACATTTGTGTATATATGTATATCAGCCAGGATTAAACCCAGCCTGTTCACTCATCCTCTAGCCTTGCATTGCAAATAGGCCCCAGCGCCACAGTGCAAAGCCTCAGCCCCCCTTGCCGCCCTGCTCTTTGCAAGTCCTGCCACACTGAGTGGACCACCGTTTTCTTCCCTCTGTTGACAAGGCATCCACAGCATGACCCTATACAAGGCAGTTGCTGGCCAGACCAGGTGAAGCATTTGTGCTGTTTTCCAAATAGTACACACTGTTCATGCTGTTTTGGAAGGCATCAGAAAACTTTCCAAAGCATTGCAAGAACAGTGTTTGGGCTTTGTACTATGGTGCTGGCTGGTCACAGTGCAGTACTTGAGGCAGCATTCTTTGTGGTAGTGGCACTGGGACTGAAGTAGAGGTCTAGGGGCAGTGGTGGCTGGCAGACTTCTAAAGGCCCTGCACCACTACTTCAACCTCAGTACCACTGCCATTGAAGAATAAGTTAGGCAAAAGAAGAGTGATGGGGCAGGGAGACAGATTGATGGGGAGAGTTGTAAGAGGAGGCAGAATAGGCAGTTCCTTAATCTACTGAGATTGGGGAGGACCAAGCTAGAAATTGGTCTTGGATTGGGGTTGGTCCTCACCTAACAGCCAGTGGGATTTAATTAATAACAGTAACAAGGAGTGCTGGATTGCCATCACTAAGCAATTCAATCATATGACATTGTGCTTTACGACCATTTCGCTTAGCGAAATGTTCCCAATTACTGGGATTCTAGTCCCAATTACTGTCATAACTCAAGGACTACCTGTAGCTTTAGGAGTTATTCTATATCAGTAGGTGGGGTTTTTCCAGACATTACCAATTAATAAAACTCAGATCAGTTTTGGTTACAGCAGCAATCATTCTCCTTGGACTACTTTGTGTTCTTGGTGATTGCTTTCCATTTTTCCTTGCCTTAATTTGCCCCAACACCTCTTATCATAATTACTGCATTTCACTGGTTCTCACACATTAATTCAACTAGATTTCATCTGGAACAACTTTCTAGCTTGCACCATAGCAGTCACAAGATTATGTACAGCAGAATTAATAACATCCCCTTGTTATTTAATATTCCTTGATTTATACCGTTACTTATATATTTACAACTATAAACTATACAATAAATACATAAGCAGAAAATAATTCATAAAATACAGTTAAAATTATAAATAGGAAAAAAATCCTAAAGCATTTCTTTTAAAAAGTGCTAGTTGAAAAGATATTCCTTAATTCTTTTTTAGGCAGAGGATGATCAAACACAATACATTTTCTAAGGAAATCCGTTTCTTAGTTTGAGAGCAACTTAGAAGAAACTGTCTCCCAAAGAGTAAGTTATAGTTCATTTTTGAAATTCCTACCTTGTTAAGTTCTTCTATTCGCCTGATAAGATATGGATTGCTTGAAGAATTTTCAAAATAAACATAATCTGTAAAAAAAAGAAATAAATTTAAAGTTCCTCAAAAAGTATTACAACAAAATAAAAAATAGGATGATCCATGTTAAAGTTCAAGCACACACTGTTCTTATTTCTGCAATAAGAACACGTGGTCTTATTTTAGTTCAAAAAATGTATAGTTTATAAATAAATTATCTTCTCACCTCCCAGGCCTAAACAAGGAAAACATCATTAATCCTTCTATCAGCAATGGCTGTCATTCCATTAAAATATCTAATTTCAAAAATATTATTCCCATAGTACATTAATTCTCAAATAATTATTTTTGTAACAGTGAAGTTAATCAGGTGCTAAGAAATTTATTACATGAACAACATAAAATTAGGTAAGTGTATGCTTTCAACCTGAAATGGCCTGAAAATGGCAATTTCTAACTAACTTATAAAGTTAAGAGGTTCAGAAAAAAATAGATGGTTACATAGCACAAAATTGACTTTCATGTTAGTATCTCTAATACATTAGCCTTCCAAACATAGATTCTTCAGTAGTGTTTCAAACATTAATACAATAAACTTTCAGTGTAGGATAAACCATTATTTAACCACTTATGGAGTAAGAGGCATCTGCTAAAGCAAAATAGTTTATCAAATGCATCTGAGACTTTATGCATGTATACATGCATAAAACAGGAGTGCAATGTTTTACTCACATATATTTTACACATGTGTAAAATTCCAAGTAAGATTTTATGCATGGACAAAAGCATATACTTTTTCCACTGCTTGCATCTGAAATTTGTTAAAGCAAAACATGTTAAATTAAGGGTTAATTGTATACACACTCTCTATTTTAAAATCCAAATTATTGTTGCATAAGAAACCTTTCTTTACATCAATATGAATTATACAGGCCTTTATTTTAATAAGTAAGTATATTTTCGCAAGAGCTTCAGAAACCATTGCATTTTGGATCAAGACTGTAGCTTTTCATTCCAAAATATGGTGGATAATTAATCCAATCTAATAATAAGGCTTTTTTTCTGAGTAGAATATACTATAAGGAACCACAGAGTTGTGAAGTATCTTGGAGACAATCCATCCGGCTTCCATAATATACATGCAACAATCTTGTGACTATAAGACAGGTGATAAATGCCTTTCCAGTCCCTGCTTTAATAACTGCTTCATAAAATAACTGTAGCAAAGGGGAACCACACAATCCAGTAAATTCCATTGCTGATTATCCTTGGGAAGATTCTCTCAAAATTTTATCAAAATCTGCTTGTTTTCAATTTTCACAACTGATTTGCCTTTTTTTCTACGGCAAAAGATAATAATTCCCTTCTATCTTTTATATGAAAAGGTTAATAATTTAAAGGCCAATTTTATGTACCACTCTCCCCTTTTAATCTTCAAATAAATTGCCAAATCTGAAGCAACCTGCTAAGCGGCCGTTGGTTCTCTCTGTTGCAAGGCTTTTGGCGCGAAACTTGACTGGAGAGAATGGCCAACACTTCTAGTAACGCCGCTCCCCTGAGGAGAACAATATGGCCAACCCTACACACAATGCCGCTCCTCTGTGCTACTTCGCCCTGGTTCAGCCTGATGGGAACTGCATGCTGATGAGGCTGGGTGCTAAGTGCAGCCGAAGATCTCCTGCTGAGGTCTTCTATTCTAGTTGCGCTGCTGTGGGACTAAAATGGCCACCGCTGTACAGACGGCTCAAGTCCTCACTCAAATGTTGGCCCATCGCGAGCTGTCTCAACACCGCTGTTATAGCCCCGATGCCCAACACTCCCTAGCAGTTCTCAATCAATTGAGTTTTGGAAAGTCTAGTAATTTGGAATACTTTGGAATTTTCAATCAGAATAAAGACCCCCCAAAATTCTGTCTCTATATGGCAAAGACTGAGTTGGAACTGGAGCCAAGCAAGAGAGGACTGGAGGCATGGCTCCAATTATGACTCAGTCTCTGGGCAGAAAAGGACGTAACAACCCAGTCCTAGACCTTCCTGCAACCTCAACTGGAGAATCTGCTTGTTTTCAATTTTCACAGCTGATTTGCCTTTTTTTCTAGAGCAAAAGATAATAATTCCCTTCTATCTTCTATATGAGAAGGTTAAGAATTTAAAGACCAATTTTATGTACCCCCTCCCCTTTTAATCTTCAAATTAAATTTTAGGGCTGGATAGTGTTTAAATTCAAAATAAAAATGATACTTTGAAGTTAGGTGTAGAGCACATCACTTCTCTACAGCTCCTTAAAAACAGCTCTGCCACAGCTGGCATTTTTTAGTCTTTGGGAAAAACAGTTTAAAGAAGCAAAGTAACAATAAGGAAGATGTTAAGAAATGCTTATGATCCTTTATGAGAGCTATACTCCATTCCATTCAGGCATGGATAATTCATAATCTATGTTAGGGTAACCGCATCCAGGGATTCTTAGAAGTATTGTTCTATAACCCTTTCACAGCCTGTGGGAGGGTTATAGATCAATTGTAAATTGCAATCCAATTTATCTGAAAAATCACTTACTATGGGAGACTGAAATAATTAAAAATAGTTTGTAGGAAGCATTCAGTGGGATTGCTTCCAATAGGATCGTTTGAAAAGAGATTTGTAGGCCACTATGTAGATGTCTATCGAGAGTAAGTTAATCACTAATGTGCAATGGAACTTTAAAAGCTTAAGAAAATCAGGACTCATTTCAAATGTCTTTCTTTCAATGTACAATTATTTATTTTTGTTCAGTACAAAAATTACTGTACTAATGAATGTTCAAATTGCGAATTTTTGTCAATACAACAAACCTGTCTGAACATGAACGACAGAAAGTAAGTTGGGAAAAGGAAGCAAAGAGTCAGCTTCCAGATCGACAGATATGGATGCCGTAGGCCAGAACCCAACCCCAGCCCACTCTCTTCCACCCTATGGTTTTTATGTTGTGGTTTTTGTGTTAGAATATTTTATTTTCATTTCCATGACATATAATCACATATCACAACATGATATTGTCAATTACATTGACAATATCATGTTGTAAAATATATGTGCACTCATACTACTTTAAAATCAAACCTGGAATAATTCCCTCCCCCACCCTCCCCCCCGAACCCCCAAAACCTACCCCCCCAACTTCCCAGAACCCGTACACGGTATGGATATTTAACAACCACAGTCTAAGATATATTGATAAAAAATAAAAGTAAGAAATTAATAACCTCTTTGCATTGATCTTAGGTCCTCCTTGCTAAGTTAACTTTAAACAGTTCAAATCATTCCTAATCTTAAGCATAAGCTATCTGGAATTTCTTGGTTCTGTATTTATTTTGTATATAATTGATCCATTTTTTCCAGTCTCGTTTGTATCTCTCATTTGAATGGTCTTTAAAATATGCAGATATTTTCGCCAGCTCAGCTAAATTTGTGACTTTCAGTGTCCATTCTTGGATTGTAGGCAAATCTTCCTTCTTCCAGTATTGCGCAACCAACAGTCTCGCTGCCGTTATTAAATGCAAGATCAGATTAACCTCTACCACTGTACAATCAGTAATTATACCGAACAAAAATAACTGAGGAGTAAATTTTATCCTTTTTTAAAGAATATTTTGTATAATCCACCATATTTTTATCCAAAATGCCTTAACCTTTTGGCAAGTCCACCATATATGAAAATATGTAGCATCAAGAGAACCACATCTCCAACATTTGGGTTGTAAGTTCGAGTACATTGAGGCCAATTTTTTAGGATCTAAATGCCATCTATAGAACATCTTGTAGAAATTTTCTCTCAGGTTTTGGGCTTGTGTGAATTTCACATTCCTGTGTTGTGGTTTTTAATATTGTAAGACACCCAGAATCATAAATGTGTTTAATAGTTAGAAGAGGCATGCCTTTCATGTGGAATATGGGACTGTCTTTTCTAAGATATTAATAGTTATTTGCAGTTCTTACCAAATATCTGTATGTTAATTAATGATGCAGTAGTTTATGAGGGAGGGAGGGAGGAAAGGAGGGAGGGAGGGAGGCAGACAGGCAGGCCAACATGGATTTGACTATGAAGCTAAACTAATATCTGAATCCTTTTCATCATTTTTCCTCTCTAGCCAATTCTGCATTTTAAGGAGCGCTTTAAAGTACCCTTTATGATGCAGCTATTTTTTAGGATGGCACTACAAGACATCTTGGTCTTCAACATGACTGCAAATCTTTGGAACCCACTACACATACTTTCTATCAAGCACGCCTCCTTCAGCAAACAAGAAGAAACCACTTAACTCCATTTGTAGAATTAAGTGTACTTTTACTGGTTATGAAGTAAAGCAAGGTCTGAGACAGAAACGTGCGAAATCATACATATCAAATATCCGAGGTGCCAACTCAGTGACAGCCTGGACTTTCACCGGGTCCATCTCGATGCCATTGTGGGAGATGCGGTAGCCCAGGTAATCTATCTTCTACTGATGAAATTCACATTTAGACAATTTGGCATAAAGTTCAGCAGCCCGGAGTTTTTTGAGAACTGATTACACTAAAGTCACGTGTTCATCACGTGCTTCCATGTAGATAAGGATGTATTATGCAACACGTGCATCCAAAGTCTAAAAGGGCCAGCATTTTCGCTTGGGCTCCAGTAGAGGGCACTTTAAGTTCTACTGGAATGGTTATGGGACCCAATAAGGGACTTACCAGATGGTTGTCATCGGAGTCGGTTTCACTTTCCCCCAAGAGAAAGGATGGTTCTTCTTCTTCTTGGTTGGGATGGAAATCTTCAACAGGATCCATCCCTTTCATGGCGGTGTCCTTTCGTTTCCCAGGTTGTCTGGCTTCCTCTTCCCAGCAGCAGGGGGCTTTGGGCCAATTTTTGAGCGGCAGTTCGCTACTCGGTGCCCCTCCTTCCCACAGTGGAAACAAGCAGTAGACTGGAGCTTGCTTGCAGGCCAACTTTTTCCTCCCTTCGGAGCTCCTCTGGAGGAGGTGGGAGGGGGATTTTTACATTTCTCACTGTCTTCCCAGTATTTATCCCTGACTAGATCGATCTCTACATCTGCTGCCAATTCGTATCAGCGTTGCAGGTTGCGGGGGGGGAGGGGGAGGGGCTGTTAACATAGTTCTGATATATATCTTGGTTCATGCTATCCATAAAACTGTGCATCGAAGCCTCCTCCGACAAAACCCGCATATACACCGACAGTTCACAAAACTCTTGGACATACTCAGCCACTGGATTTTTTCCCTGAGTAAGGGTTTTCATCTTGGTTCTGATCTTTCGCTCGGTGAGCGGGTCATCAAAGCGTTTTCTCAGGGCGGCCACTATTATAGTTCCTCAGCAGGAGAGAGTCATTGTCATACAGAGCGACCATCCAGGATGCCGCTTTGTTCTCCAACACCATGGTAACAACTCTTACCTTGGCTTCCTCATTGGGGAGATCCTTTCCAAACTGTTGCATGAAATTCCAGACCTGCACCAGGAAAAATCCTAGCTCCTTTGGGTCACCTCCAAATTTCAAGCCAAGAGGAGAAACTTTTGCTATCTGGCGTCTGCGGGGGCCCCTCCCCCCTTGGAAGGGTTCTTGCGGCTACTGCTGCTGCTGCTGGGGCTCTCCCATCCTGATCAGCTCCACTGTCTGCCCCCCAGGACCCCCCCACACCTGGGTGACACAGGTCCTCTACAGGTCTCTCTTCTTGATCAGGGAAATCGGCTTCTCTTCCAGACCTGCTCTTGCGAAAATGACGTTTCTCCCAAGCCTCCTGGAAGAGTTTCATAGCGTGAGATATCATGAGATCCTCTTCTCAGCTTCCTGCCAGGCAGCTGCCGGTCGCTGATGTCGGGTTGTTGTAATTCCAGCCAGAATTTCCTCAAGATCATACTTCTGTCCCACTCCCAACGACCACCTGGGACGGACAGATCTTTCCTCCAAATTCAGTTCCGCCAATCGTTCCATCTCCAAAGGGCATGAGGATCCAGCAGCCCCCAAGCTGTCCTCCTGGTCGCTGCCTGGGTTGGACATTTCTTTGAAGGTTTTGTTTTTATTACACTCCCCTCGGAAGGTATTAGCTCCAGGATGAGCATGAAAGTCAGACTTTGCTTAATGTCAAGCACGTCGCCTTCAGCAACCAAGAAAGAAACCACTTAACTCCATTTCTAGAATTAAGAGTACTTTTACTGGTTATGAAAAGATAGCAGCAAAGTAAAGCAAGGTATGAGGCAGAAACACGCGAAATCATACATATCAAACATTTGCCCAATCCCCTCCCTCCAACAACCACCATCCGATTGCCCAATCTGCAAATTCCTTAGGTGTCATGTAGGTGCATCTCCAAGAAGCATCATCAGGTTGGTATGCAGGATGGTTGGCCTTGACCAACTCCAAACATCTGCCATCAGTATGAGCAGAAGATGGTGAGAACAAAACTCCCTTTTAAACTATCACTCCTGTATCAATTATTCCCATCCCAAATACCATGCCCCCTTCCCATTTCTATGGCAGCTGAAAGCAAGTAATGAAGCAGAGGCTGACACTCTCATTTGTTTATTTTTATTTAATCTTAAAATAGTGGAAATCTAGAATGCTAGGTAAGTTACCATGTATATTGAGTATATACTCAGATATACACTGCATTATTCACGTTACTGTGTTCCCTACAGACCACAGGAGCATTAATATAAACAAAACAGTGGTTAAGTGCAGTTCAATTCTGTTCAGAACTACTATCCAACTATCATAAAAATCACAGCCAATTGTGTGGGTAGGATAACCTGAGGAGCTACTTAGTACAGTGGGCAGCAACCTTACCATTTTCCCTTTTGGTGTATATGGTTTTTTAATTTAATTTCATTCTATTTATCAGTTTGTATGGTATCACAATCAACAAAATAATTCTAGGTGATTATTGGGTGAAATATCACAATGCTGTATCAATATTCCAAGTATGCCCACAAAGTATGCTCAAGTATGCCCACCTCCAGTTCTGTTAAGTACAATGTCTTTATTCACTAGTAAGTGGCACAAAGGATTACAAGTATAATTTAACTTAATTTCCTAAATGCCACCCTTTGATGATATAGTCAATGTGAAAGACAAAGAGCATACAAAACACTTTATTTAGAAAAGTTGTATACATGAACTTTGAAGAAATGTCTGATTTTGAATACGAATCTACTACTTTATGTATTTTGGCAATTTCAAGTCATTTCAGTGCTATTCCAAACTTCAGATAAAATGCTCAAAATTGCACTACACATTCTAAATAACAGTTCCATTTCACACAAAATGTCTTGAAATGATTTGTACAACCTGATTAAACAGCACAAACTGCATACTGAACCAGACAACACACTTTTGCAAGTGTGGGGCTACACTTGTGTAACCTGTTTTTGGGCTACATTATGGGCTACAATATGGGCAGTTTGGCGGTTTGAATCCATAGTGCTGCTAGAGTGAGCTCCCATTACTTGTCCCAGCTTCTGCCAACCTAGCAGTTCGAAAGAATGTAAAAATGCAAGTAAAAAATAGGAACCACCTTTGGTAACAGCATTCCATGCGCCTTCAGCATTTAGTCATGCCGGCCATATGACCACGGAGATGTCTTCGGACAGCGCTAGCTCCTCAGCCTTGAACAGAGATGAGCACCACCCCGTAGAGTCAGAAACGACTAGCACATATGTGTGATGGAACCTTTACATTTACCTTTACCTTATGGGCTACAAGCTAATATACATTGTTCAAAATCTGGCCATGTAATATTCCAATTCCTTGTTCCTACTGACATGAAGTGCAATTGCCCAAAGCAATAATCTAACAGCAAGCATTAAGTAGCCATACCACTTCCTCCTTTCCATTCTGCCATACCTTAAAGCAGGGACGTGCAGTCACTAGAGGCAGGGGAGGCGGGGCCTCACCAGTCTCCTGAGGGAAAGGAAAGAATTTTAAAGAATTTTTTTTAAATAATTAAAGCCAGGATAGTTGCTACCAGATTTCAAGTCACAGTGGCTTGGTGTCTGCTCTCAGTGTTAACTATAGGAGGCCAGAGAACTCGGGGCCTCCTTTGCATAAGGAATTTTTTGCCTTTTAAAAGTTAAGAAAGGGTTAAAAAGCAAAAAAATTTGTATGCAAAGGCGGCACTGATTCTCCCGGCTCCTGATCTGGGAGCAGCGAATCATGCCTGTGCAAGGGCACTTGAGCGACTGCGCAATCTAGCAGTTTCCATCGAGGTTGATTCTGGAGAGGTTCTTCAGCAGCAATTTCTTCTCTGCCCGGCATTTTCTACTGGGCAGACCCGGGTCTTTGCATTGCGGGAGCCGCCGGGCACTTTGCATTGCGGGAGCCGCCAAGCGCTGACATTCCCGCTGCCCCGGCCTGCAGCCAGCCCAGCACAGAGCGGGGAGGACGAGGAGAGCGGTGAGTCCTTGTGCTGGCCGGCCGGCCAAGTGGGGAGCGGGTAGGGCTGGGGGTGGGTGGGCTGGCTGGGGAGGGGGATCATGGCCGCTCAGGTGGCCCCCACCCCCAGCAGCTTGAGTGTCCCGGCTCCGTCCAAGCTGCTTGCCGTCGGGCTCCACCGCCTTGCCCCCCACCCCGCCTCCTCCAACGAACAATCCTGCTGCCCCAGCCTGCAGCCAGCCCAGCACTGAGCAGGGAGGATGAGGACGACGAGAAGGAGAAGAGCGGTGACTCCTTGTGCCGGCTGGCCGGCCAGGCGGGGAGCATGTCGGGCAGGGGGTGGGTGGGCTGGCTGGCTGGCGAGGGATCATGGTCGCTCAGGTGTCCCCCTCCCCAGCCAGCCAGCCAGCCCACCCACCCCCCGCCCGACCTGCTCCCCACCTGGCCGGCCAGCCGGCACAAGAACTCACCGCTCTTCTCCTCCTCCTCCCTGTTTGGTGTTGGGCTGGCTGCAGGCCGGGGCAGCAGGATTGTTCATCGGAGGAGGCGGGGGGGCAAGACAATGGAGCACGACGGCAAGCAGCTTGGACGGAGCCAGGACACCCAAGCTGCTGGAGGTGGGGGCCACCTGAGCAGCAATGATCCCGGCTCTGCTGCTCCTCAGCGGCATACTTTTGGAATGTCCTTTTGGAATGTCAGCGGGGACGGAGGAGGCGGGGGGCGAAGCAGCACAGCGCGGCGAGAAGCAACACCCCCGCCACTGTGTCCGACAGGAGTATCGCGTTTATGTCCACCATAAACGCGAGACGTCTGTTGGACACAGTGGCAGGGACATTGCTTCTCGCTGCTGCTGCGGTCTTGCCTCACCAACGGTAACCCTCACCTCACGTCACTGCCTTAAAGAAGCTTGAGGCATGATTGCAGGCCTTCTGGTACATCAAAAGATAAAAAGTGCAGGAGGTAAAAAGCTCCTTAAGATTAAAAAACAAAAGCATTTATTTTCCAGGACTGAGAAAAGTCTTAACATCCTTCTCACAGCTTTCAGGAGAAAGCAAAATGCTATTTTATTTCATTTGAATAGGTATAAATTACTTTGCTTCAGTCCATTCTAAACTGAATTCAGTTATAATTCAGAGGAGAGAAGGAATTATTAAAAGCCACCTAATTCATCTAAAGCTGAGATAAGGAAGGCTAAGTTAAATTAAACATATTATTCTACTGTTTTTTTATGACATTCTGAAATAAGGGCAGTTATTGCTATATAAAATATCTTGTAATTGCACATCTTTTCACCAAAGCCTTTTTAATCTAAACTGAAATTCTAAGCTAATGCAAATATACAAAAAATTAAGTAGGGCACAATCCTGAACTGAACTAGTTTTGACCATCAATACTAAAACATTTATTTCCAAATTCTTTCTTCTGATTTTCATAAAGCAGGGCATTATTTCCATTAGGAAACAAACATTCAACACTTTACTGCTACTGTGTTTCTCTGAAAATAAGACAGGATCTTATTTTCTTTTGACCCCTGAAATAAATGCTTGGCCTTATTTTCGAGGTCTTATTATTTTTGAGGTGCAGAAGGCGGCGAGTGTAGTCACCACATTGGTGCTGCTATGTTGCAATCAGGAAAGGCTTATTTTCAGGATAGGGCTTATTATAGCACATGCACTCAATAGCCCAATTGGGTTATTATCCGGGGAGGTCTTATTTTCAGGAAAAGAGGGTATTAGATGTAATACAGCCTGCTTAAAGACTGTACTAGAACATATAAATGAATTTTATGAAGATACAACATATAAAAAGAAAGAATACTGACACTTTTGGCATAGGGCAGAGTAAAATACTAAACTAATAAATTAATACTCAGTGGATAAAGTGATGATGAGCAAAGTATAGTATCTGGTTAATCATGCTTGGTTTGATTAACTTAGAATGTTGAAAAGGACCAGAGCAGCAGAAGGGTTAACAAACTAGGCAAATACTGAAGCATATGTAGGCCTCTTAGCAACATGGCAAACACTTCAGAGGTTTATTAATTGCCCTCAACATAATTTCCACACATGTGAATTGTTCAGTCCCAAAATTGTTATCACCCTGGAGGGTAGGGTGAAGTAAAACTGTGGTTGGGAGAATCAAATTATTGCACATATTATAGCTAGTAAAATTTCCCAGAGGAATTAAAACAATGAAACTTTCCCATAGACAAATATTTTTTATTTATTAATTCACAAAATCTATATGACTACATTTTGTAAAAAAAAAAGGGACTCCGGGCAGCCTATACCTATGGCACATGTGCCACATGGAGCCATTTCTGAGGGCATGCGAGGCGTTGCCCTGTCAGCTCCAGAGCGCATGCATGCGCTGGCCAGCTGACTTTCGGCTTTGATTTTCGGCTATTTTCACCCTCTGGAGGCTTCAGGGAAGCCTCCTGAAGCCTCCAGAGGGAGAAAAACAGCCCAACCGGGGGAGGGGCATTAAATTATGGGAATGGGCACACAAGCGTGCTTTTGGCCCCCGGGGTGAAAAAGGGTCGCCATCACCGGCCTATAGAGTCCATCAAGCCAGAAATGGAGAATTAGGGGAGAAGAGAAAAAGTAATATAATTTGGAGATGAAAACTCACTGTTTGCCAGCTGAGTTGTAATCACTCCTTTTTTCCCCTAAAGGAACTCAATTATTATATATTCCTATTGCTATCTTTGGACAATGCTGCATTAATTTGTTTCATCTTCCTTCAGGTATGATTTAAGAAACCTACGTCAATAGAAACACATTTCGGATAAGCTAAAATTCCACAATTTAGAGCCACAATCCTTCACATTTATTAGGGAATACTTTCTTCTTAAACTTCTTAGGTTTAATATTGAATAAGAATGGATGGGAGTATAATGTTAAGAATATGTTGTGAGAAAACCCTGATTTAAAAAAAAAACTGTATGGGGTGAATATAAATTAATTTGTTAAACTTTCTTTTTTTTTCTATGTTACACATCTCTAACTTCAAATGGAATATGAAAAATTCTGCCATTCTCATTTATAGGTAAGATAGACATCAGAAATTTATCAGATTTATTTAGTGTAATTTCATGCCTTCCAGAATTTTAGATTACAATTCCTACAATTTTTTTCTTGTCACTGGTCACATAGGCAGAAACTGATAGAAATTAAACACATCTGGAGAATATTTGAAGTTAATGACTTCCCTTTTCTTCTTTTCATCTCAGCTGTACATTCAAATGCTATTCCACAACAGGGGAAAGGCAGTTGTCAACAGTAGTGTTCATTGGCTTCATGATGTTATAAGGAAAGCCAATCAGCATGTTATTCCAAGAAATTTTACTAAAAGCAGGAAGAACCTGTTGGTCTTGAGCTAGTCTACATATAACCATAAAAGGAGTAACAGTAATCCCATGACAGGCTCATCACCAAAGCGTGACACACCTCTGGCCAGATTTGGCATCATGGATGCTTGTGCTTCTACTTCTTTTATTTTTAATTTTGGGAACAAATATGTCTAATTGCCATGAACATCAGAATGTGCTAAATGTGTGTTTGAGATGAAACACTACAAATTGTACTGGAGATTCCTTTATTGGAACATTTAAATGGACGGAGAGGGGGTGGACATCAAAAGTACCCATAGTATTCCCCCACAAAGAAGAGTCACAGACTGAACGGTCTCACACCATATGGCAGTGTTGCTAAATTCTGGTACTTTTGTCCTGATCCTTGGTATCTGTCTTAAGTAAGAAACAGGAATCCCTGGCTGTTAGATCTGCAAGGTTGTTTCCGCAGATTCAAAATATAGCTTTTCTGTACTCCTCCATTGCTTCTGTTTCCTCAAAGGACCGTTCTTTCATTCACTTTTTCCAATTCTCCATTATTGCCTTTGTTCCAATCTACTATTACTTTTTAGCATCATTATTTGAGAATGTAGCTATGGCCTGGACAGATGGGTCTATTTCTCTTTGCCTTCTAGGTTCTCTCAACAGTGTTTTTTTTTAGTAAGGAAAGCAAACCTCCAGCACATACAGCAAGACTGTACCAGAGAAAACCCAAGTCTACCTTTCCTTTTTTTGCATTAGAAATATTAGGGAGGGACATTTTATTTCAATGTTTTAATTTATATTGTCCAATTTGTTTATATAGCTATGCAACTCATCCTCCAGCTGATACTTTTACAAGAACTTGGGTTTATATTATAGTCATAAAATGTAACATCTCTCACACAATTGCAAAACAGCTATGACCAGAAAAGACCTTCCCATGATAGATAATATTTCATACATGATTTCATATTCAAGTTTTCATTTCCATGGAGAGAATATTTTCATTGTTTTGTACAACTTAGAGACCAAAAAGAGTGCATAATAAAGGCAGTGATGATAATAATCTAAAGCTATTAGAAATAATCATACACATCCAACTAGAATAAAGACCAGGTTTACCATCTCCTAAAGCCAACAGTACTTAAGTATAACTTTACTCCAATTCTTGACATCTTCACTGAAGAAGGTACCGGTAAGAAATGAACAGCTTTCATTTTTTGACAAACCAAAACAGCCAGTGAAAAGTTAAGATACAAGTTCCAGGTATAGAAAGGAATAAAGGAGGGAAGGAAGTAAAGCATGTATTACTCAATAGTTGCCTCTAGGAAAATACAAACACTCCCTAAGCCATCCCCATCTTAGCACTGAATCCCATTAGTATGTTCTCTTATATGGAATATATTTACTGCAGAAGTATTTCAGGATCAGAAATAGCTATGAAAAAGGTCCTGAAACAGTATAGAGAAATTCTTAATGTATTATTCTGAAAATCCAGTCCAATCCTTGTTTGACTTCTTGTATTGGGGCCAAATTGTATGAGTTATGGCATGGAGAGCCCTTAGGAAGAAAGATCTGTACAATCTTTCTAAGAGTAAATGGATTTATTAGCAAAAATAAGCTGAACTAATGACTCACTCCAGAAACTTTGATTTATCCATTATTTAAAGCAGCTGATTCTTAAATAGGCTGCTGCAGAAAGGTATTTTACTTTAAGGTGAAGAGCAGCATCTGGAATAGAGTCAGGCCCTCACGGTAAGATTTTACTGATTCTTGATTGGATGGCTTCAAGTTGTAATCGATCAGATAAGGGAAAGAAAATGAATTTTTTTCTTCCTAGTGTTTTTCCCAAAAAGGATTTTCCCACAAGATCTGCTTTTCTCAGATCAACTGAGTGTTGATCCATTGGTTCATCCATTGAAAAAGGCAATCTTGCCGTGAGATGAACAGCAAATAATTTAAATAAAATACAAAATAAAATTGACCAACCAATTTGCCTGCTGAGGTTGATGTGGGCTGAGAAAAAGCAAAAAGCCCGAAGTCATCCAGCTGGCTTTTATGCCTAAAGCGGGATGAGATCTGAATTGTTTCTATAGCAGCTAGCAAGTATGATTGCTTACTAGCCTTTTAAACTTTTTTTTTTACAACTCACATACCAACATAGGTAATGGATGTTTAGAAGTTCCTCCTATTTCCAATTACAGCATGCTAGACACTAGCCAGAAGCTACCAAGACAAGCATTTTGTCACACTTATCTTCTATGGAGCCCATCTCAGCTTTCTAGGTAGCAGATTTAATAGATTAATCATGCCCTGCATGAAAGGGAATACCTTTCTATTACAAACTAGTGTCACTGACTGAGAATGATGGAATAGTTTTTCGTTAATTTTTTTAAAGAATTCCACTGAATTGATAACTTCTATAAGCCATTTCTTCAGCTATCTGTTGCTGATGGATGTTCTTGCTAGAATTTCAATTCTAATACTATTTATTTATTTATAAATAAAATGTATTGGCCACCCATCTTATCACATGGCAACTATTTGTTAGCATGCTTGTTTTATATATTTATCACATTTATATCCCGCCTTTCCTTATATCCAGGAGTTCAAAGGCAACACACTGGTTCTTCCTTTTCCCTCCAATTTTATGCAGCAGCCTGGGACGAAAGGTAGGGAACAGTCCAAAATAAACCTTCACATTTTTTGTAGTTGAATGGCGTTTTGAACCCAAGTCTACCTAATACTATTAGGCCAACGCTTAAGCTGCTTCATCACTTTGGAAGAATGGGACTGACAAGCGAATCAACGGACAAGGGGGACGCTTGCAAGAAAACACTGGGCCCTGCTGCATTATCGCCCTTCAACAACAGAAGGTTACCCCTCTTAAAGGACCCACTGAGGAAGGCCGCCTGCCCGTTGGCAGAAAGCGTTTCTTCACGGCTGAGGACGCCTGAGAGTCCCCACACTTGAGAAAGGGAGGGAGGGGAAAGGCTTCCAACCCGAAACTCACTTCGGATGCTCGGTTTCCCTCCCCCCCCCCACAAACGTTAGCCCAGCGACTACAATTCCCGGGCGGAGGAGTTCCTATGGACTTCGAGCCTTCCTCCTTCATCATCACCACCTCCTCCTCCACCATCACCACCTCAACACGGTGGGTGGCGGCCTCTCTCGTCAGGTTTCCTCGTTGGAAGGAACCACGGGGCTCGTTGTCCCGGGGGGGGATGGGGAAGAAGGCGGGTGTTGGGCTAAGCTCGGCTTCCAACCTGCACGCCCCTCTCCTCCTTCCTGTTCCCCCCCCCCATTCAATATTTCCGTCCCTTCGCCCCCTTCACCGACCGCGGCTCAGAGCCAAGGGCCTTCCTGGCGAATGCAAACCAGTGGCAGGGGCGCGTGGCGCGTCCGCCGAGGACCCCCACATACCTCCCACTCGATACATGTTAGCCGCCATGTCTGCGCTCTGCACCCTCCTCGTTCTGTCGCCGCCGCCGCCGCCGGGCTGGGGAAGGGGAGGAGCGTTCAGTCGCTCTCGCTGCTGTTGCTACTTTTTACGCCACTCGCCCCCGGGCAAATCAGGGTGCCGGGCGGCTCTGCAGCTTTTCTGACCAACCCGCTTGGGGGAGAAGGGGGGAGGGGATCCGAATAAAGCGCAGGAGGCGAAGGGTTAAAACAAAGCGGCCAGGCCTGCCTCGCTGGGCAGGGCAGGGCAGAGAGAGATGGCTGTTGGCTGAGGGCGAGCGTCATCGTCGTCATCCTCGGGAGAGGGAAGGGTTAACAAACTTGCCCCCGTGGCTCTGTCTTCGGGAAAGTGGGGGAGAGAGGAAACTCATCTAGGTATCGTGGTGGAGAGGGGGGGGGTATAAGAGTCACACACTGGGGTCGTTTTTGTGCTCTCAAGCAAGAACTCAAGGTTTGACCTGCTTAGAAAGTGTGCTCACAGGTACCTTCTACATCTGCAGAGGTGTCAGGATATAAAAAAAATGGGACTAAGAAGCATAGTTGGCAAAAATCCATAGGAGTTTGGGAGAAAGAGAGCACTATAAGTCTAGAAGAGCTTTGGGTTGCAAGGTAAAGGTTCCCCTCGCACTTGTACGTGTTAGTTGTTCCTGACTGGGGGGTGGGGGGAAATGCTCACCTCCATTTCAAAGCAAAAGAGCCAGCTGGAAGACATCTCTGTGGTCATGTGGCTGGCAGGCGCACGGAGCGCTGTTACCTTCCCACCAAAGTGGTCCCTATTTTTTACTTCCATTTTTACAAACTTTTGAACTGCTAGGTTGGCAGAGGCTGGGACAAGTAACGGGAGCTCACTCTGTTATGCGGCACTAGGTATTTGAACCACCGAACTGCCGATCTTTCTGATTGACAAGCTCAGTATCTTAGCCACTGAGCCTCTGCATCCCTATTTTGGGTTGCAAAATGGACCATAATTCCATGTTGGCTATCATCCTACTCTAAAGTTTACCTTTTTATTGTTTTTCCCTATCCCATGCTCCAGGACTACTGTTGCACATGGCGGTCAAAAGGTCATAGATGAACCTTTTTTGTAAACTAACACAAACAGTTTATATATGCTCTGCATCCCCGTCCCTTGCTTGCAAATATGGGGCAAGGCTCCTTATCAGTGGTGGGTTCTGCATCCCATTCCAACCGGTACGGTTGGAATGAGCCTGGCGTCGTCCAAATGGACGCAGCGCTTGCATGCCCCATACCTGCCAGGGATGCCTCCGCAACGGTCCAGCTGCTTGGCGGAGTGTCACAAAGGTGCTATACGTGCCATGTGCAGAAACGCAAAGGCTTTAAAGAACAGGTAAGGAGCTCGGGCAGACACTGTACCTGAACAGTACCCAGTGCTCTGGGCAGGCTCTGGTATGCCCGTACCGGGGCGTACCGCCTGCAACCGAACATTGCTCCTTATGGAAGATTTGAAATTTCACAGAGGAAGAGGACCAAAGACTGAATTCATGGCCCTGTTCTGATGTTTTAAAATCCTTGGGGTTAGAGCTGACTTAATGTGATGCCCAACAATTTTCCCCAAAATCTGGAAGAATTAAGATCAAGATAGATATACAGTTCATATATCTATTTATAAAGCATTTGCGAAGTCCTATATTTTTTGATGTGTGCAATGATTCTTTTAAGAAGTATCAATAAGTTGATTTTAAAACTAGGAAAAATCCTAAATTTTATACTTCTGAACAGCTCTATTTTATTAATTAAAGTCAATACTGAGATAACTACCACTATATTGGCTACATAGTTGCAGAAAATTTCACAGCTGCCCAGCGGATTCAATCTGTCAGAATTGGCACACTTCAAGTTCCTTCAATTAAGCAATGCCATTGATTGGGATCCTAAAGTGCATTCTTTGCAGCAGGACCTGTACTCTGGAATGAGATGCCATTCCAAGTTAAAAATGGCTCCCACTATGCTGATGATTCAAAGGGGCCTGAAGAGCTTTCTCTTTACTCATTTTTATGGTTTCTATTTTTCTATTTTTCATGTTTGAAATCATTTGTAAACCGCCAAGAGTTGCTGAGAGTCAAGTGGTAATAAATAATAATAATTCAATTCATGTCTCCCTTTCTGAGTTTATCAAAAATCATCAGACATGTTATTAATTGATATACTGTATTGGATTTAAACAAGGAGAGAATGGAGTCTTCTGTATTAGTATCTTCAAATGCCGCAAAAGTTATTTGATTTGATTCTGATCAAATTTTTAAAACAAGTGATAATTAAATATGGCTTTCCATGAGACTTTGTTCAGTCAGGTAAGATTTATTATATGCAAACTTCTGCCAAATTGAATTATTTCAGATTCTTGAGCTACAATGTGGCATTTATTAAGGATATCTGCTTTTATCTTTGCTGTTTAATTTGACCTTTTTTTTAACCTCTGACCATCATTGTAGGACAGTTTTTCGATATTAAGTGCATTATATTGGCATTTGGCAGGGAATGGATGTAACTTATTTTTATATACTGATGATATTTTAGCAATTTATTAACAGTACTCTAATCTGCATAATTTTGTAAAGATAGTGCAATGTTTTGGAAAGTATTCTACTGATAAGATTAATTGGGATAAATATTTTTTACTTCTATTAGGTCCTAATATCAATAGTTGTGTTTTGTTTTGTTTTTAAAAAGGGCTTTGTAGTTTTTATGATTATATTCAATATTTGGAAATTTACATATCACATATGTGGAAATAAATATGTTTAATCTTTTAGAAAAGATTGAATGGATGGGTACAAATGAGTTAAAATCCCCTGAAGTTTGCAGGATAAAATTAATATTAAAATTAATATCCCTCACTTGACTTATGCTCTGAGATATTCCTATGTTACTACCAAATAAATATTTCCTTAAAATCGATATTTTACTTACAAAATTTGAGTTAGTGGGGCAGTGTTTTCTTTAACTAAATTGAGATTACCATTTGAAGAAAATATTTACAAAAATAACATTTGGGTTATATTTTATCCGCTATCAATATATGAAATGACAATATAATGAAATGTTGTACTTTATGGGTCATGTTGGAAAGCTATGATCTATTTCCCTTGTAGACATGGGAGGATTTTGGTATAACATAGAGCAGAAAAGGTTGTATTTCTAGGAATGCAAAATGTGAAAATCTTTGAGGTAATAGATGGTCTTTTGATAAGGAGATTCATGAAATATTTAATTCTTGGGGCGAAGTTACTCTGAAAACAAATGGTAAAGCATTTTGTTGAAAAAATTGTTTTAGTGAAAAAACAACCCAGTTTTGGCACCAGGCTAGAAAGTGAAAGAACATGAATTCAGGGCCTGTCTTAACCATGGAAGCCAGCCAGTCACAGTCTCTCAGCCCAACCCACTTTATGGGTTGTGGGAAAATAGGAGGAGGAAGGTGTGTTAGATATGTTCAGCACATTGAGTTATTTGTAAAAATGATAAAGGCAGATAATAAATACATAAATATATGCCCTTCCAGCTGAAGTGGAGCCAATAAGAAGCATTTTTCAGGTGAAGGAGAATGAAAAGGTAAACATTTGCCAAACTGTTAAATGACCGTCCCAATACACAATCTTTACTTGTAGCTGATCCCCTGAGTGTGTGTGTGTGGGGGGGGGGGAGACACAACATAAAGGGAATGATACTGTGTAGGTGTGAGGAGTTGAAATCGACTAGGAAGCTGAGAAGAAAGTTGAAGTTAGAAAGAAAAGGAAGAAAAATAACTAGTAAACAAAGATGGGCTGCTGGAGATATGCATGTTCCAGAAGGATTCAAGATCACTAAAGGGGAATGGCAATAGGAATCATCAAATAAGAAGGGCCATAGAGCATGACGTCTATCAAGCCTGCACAAATATAAGGAGATTGAAAAGAAACTAAAAACATCAGAAAGTGTTGCTAGTTGTGAGAAGTTGCCAGCTTAGTTAACTCTAGAATTCAATAGCAACTGAATACTAGGAAAGACACACTTGCCATTTTTAGCAGTCTTGGTAACATTATCAGGAGGGTTATACAAAGCTGACCCCTGAATTGAAGATTATTTAGGCCCGTGATGGTGAACCTATGGCACACCTGTCAAAGGTGGCACACAACCCACTCTGTGGGCATGCGCACTGTCGCCAGCTGCCCTTTGGTTTCCTGTGTGCACATACATGCCAGCCATTTGGTCTTTGCTGTCCCTGGAAAACAGCCCGAAGAATGCCCCAAAACAGGGTGGTTTTTTCTGGCCATTTTTGGGCCATTTTGCAGCTGTTTTGGGGCTGTTTTTCAGGCTATTTTCTAGACCATTTTCAGGCTGCTTTCTGGGCCATTTTCAAGGTTCTTTCAGGCCACTTTCTGGCGTTTTCTGGGCCATTTCCGGGCCTGAAAAAACAGGCATGCGCACAGTAGCCAGCTGGTCTTTCAAGTTTCCGGCACTCTGGCGCACATACATGCACACGCACTTATGTGCATTCCCGTTTGGGCACTTGGTGCCGAAAAGGTTCGCCATCACTGATTTAGGTTATAGAGTAATCTATTTTGAAGGCAAACACAGGAAGCAGGGGAAAAGTATGTCATTGTTGATATACATTCACTGACTTCTGCTTTCTTACTTTCTATCGATTATTATATTAAAATAAAAAAAACATGGAAAAAAGATCTTGCATAGTATCTTAGTTGATAAGTCATAGGTCAGCGACAAATCCATTAATAATGAGTCAATCTCATAGTTATTTCATCTAAGCCATATTTTATGATTTTATTAACGTTTATTAATATGATTGTCTTTCTGACAGTTTTGTGGAGGTCAAGATATGCCATGTTTTCAGTTTTCCACTGTCTTCTAAACTGTTAATGCAATAAGAGAAGGAAATAATTCCATCAAAATTATGGTGACTCCTGTTAATTGTAACATTTCAGGGAAATATATTTCTTATTTTTTTCTTTTTGTTAAATAGAACACCTTATAATATCCCATTTCATAGGATTTCCCATCATTTTTGGACACTTTTTTGCCTCAGAATTTCAAGTCATGTGATTTGAGTTCAGAGTTCATCAAAATCTGTTTTTCTGAAATATATCTATTTTATTCTTCTTAGATAACTCCTCCAATAAATACTATTCACATCAGATGTGATTTGGGTTCTTTTCAGGCAAGAAGACAAACATTGCACACACTGTACATTATGATAGAAAGCAAAACGTTCTCTCTGTGTATATGTGTGTTACAGGGACGTGCAGTCAGGGGAGGCAAGGGAGGTGGAGCCTCACCAGTGTAATGAGGAAAAGAAAAGAATATTTAAAATAATTAAAAAGTCTAAGGTAGTTGCTGCCAGACTCCAGAGTCACAGTGACTCTTGAGTCTGCTTAGTGCTAACTGTAATGGGAGGCAAGAGAACTATGGGCCTCCTTTGCTATGGGCTTCCTTTGCATAAGGAATTTTTTGCTTTTTAACCCTTGCTCAGAGTTACGCAAGGGTTAAAAGGCGAAAAATTCCTTATGCAAAGGAGGCACGTGATTCTCCCACCTCCTGATCTGGGAGCAGCAAATCATGCCTTGCCTAAGTAAGCTGCTTTTTTATTTAATTTTTTACATTTTCATCATGGCGGGCGGACAAGAGGAGAGTTGAAATCCACAGCTGGAAAAGGTATGTGGATCGGACAGAAGGAGGGGGGGATTCAAAATTATTGTAATTTAATTTGTAATTTTTTATTGTGAGGAATTTGTGTGTGTTTATGTGTGTGCGTGTGTTTCTTCACAGCGGTGGGGTTGGAGGAGGTGGGGGGCGAGGCAGCGGGGCGCGGCAGCGGCAGGGACGTTCTCGCTGCTGTCCAACAGGCCAGGTGTCTCACATTTATGTCCGCCATAAATGTGAGATGCTGGCCTGTTGGACACAGCGGTGGCAGGCTGACGCTTGCTTTCTTTTGCCAGGCCCCTTGCACCCGCATCCAACCCATTGGAGCTCACTGCACCGGGGGAGGAATGAACTGTGTGTGCTGGGAAGGGGGGGGAATCATGGCTCCTCAGGCCCCGGCAGCAGGGCTTTAAAGTCCCAGCACTGCGTCCACCATAGACCGGTACCGGGACCCTCTCTATGGCGGATGCGGCGCCGGGACTTTAAAGCCCTGCCGCCACTTTAAAGCCTTGCCGCCGCGTCCAGTTTATCTGTTTTATCATTTATCTGTTTTATCATTAACTTTTTTTAAATTGGTTTTAAAGAAAGTATAAAAATTGTTGACTGCAAGCAAGGAAGCAAACCAAGTGTTAAAAAAGTGAGCAATTTCAGTTGAAACCATTTTAATTTTGTAAATAGATATATATGTATATCTTACATATATATTAGCATGTATCAAATATTGAATCATTACTTGCAAACTAATATTTTGTGGCTGTTATAAATGCTAATGTAGCACTTTATCAGAACAAATATTGTTCATCTTTTTAATTTGAACTAAACATTGACTGTCATAAAATCAGGTCCATAAACTATGAAATATTCATTTTAATTAGCTTCACTGGAAATTAAATTAGATATTATCCTCTCTATATATTTTACTGTAGCTTTAATTTATCTTTTCTGCCTCATTCTAAAGTACTAAGTGCACTTAAGAAATAATGGAAATAAGTTTATATATAATGGCTAGAATATGTATTCAGATTTGTATTGTTTGTGTTCTCAGAAATTTAGATTTAGATTTGTTTTATTTATATGCCGCCCTTTTCCGGGAGGGACTCAGGGCGGCGAACAACTCAAAGGGGGGAAAGGGAACATAGAACACAATACAAGCAGTTAAAATAGCCAAGAATCACACAGCCACACAGGTCGAAAGGGGAAGGGAACTCGTCAACCCCAGGCCTGCCGGCACAACCAGGTTTTGATGGCTTTCCGGAAGGCCTGGAGAGAGGTGAGGGTCTGAATCTCTGCGGGGAGTTCGTTCCAAAGGGCCAGAGCTGCCACAGAGAAGGCCCTCCCCCGGGTAGTAGCCAGATGGCATTGGCTGGTGGACAGAATCCGGAGGAGGCTGACCCTGTGTGATCTAATGGGTCTTTGGGAGGTAATTGGCAGCAGGCGGTCTCTCAAGTACCCAGGTCCAATACCATGAAGGGCTTTATAAGTTATGACTAGCACTTTGAAGCATATCCGGAGACCGATCGGTAGCCAGTGCAGCTCGCAGAGGATAGGTGTAATGTGGGTGTACCAAGGTGCACCCACAATCGCTCGCACGGCTGCATTCTGGACGAGTTGAAGTCTCCGAATACTCTTCAAGGGCTGCCCCATGTAGAGCGCATTGCAGTAGTCCAGTCTTGAGGTCACAAGGGCATGAGTGACTGTTGCGAGTGCCTCCTGGTTCAGGTAGGGACACAATTGGTGCACTAGGTGAACCTGGGCAAATGCCCCCCTGGTCACAGCCGACAAATGATGTTCTAAGGTCAGCTGTGGGTCCAGGAGGACTCCCAAGTTGCGAGCCCTGTCTGAGGGACATAAATTTTCACCCCCCAGCCTGAATGATGGAATACAAAGCTAAATATGGACTGATTCTCACTTGGTGCTTCGTATGCCCTCCCTCCTCCCCTCCCCAAACCACTCTCTGTGATGTTACTGCAGTCTATCTCAAGAAGGTTTTTTTTTTGTAAACCTATGAAGGTTGTAAACCCACAATGTGATTTATTTAGTGAATATGCTGCTGTGATAAGTCTTTCTTTATATGCGTGACCCAATCAATGTTGGTATATAATAGTCAACAAGTGAAGATAAATATTGTTTTTTGCAATGTTTTAGAGAGTTTAGAGTTTAGAGTTTTATTAGAATTTGTAGGCCGCCCTTTTCCCTGAGGGGACTCAGGGCGGCTCACATAAAACCGGGAAAGGGGAATACAGACATCAAGATAGAAACATATAATAAAATGGTAGGCAACATACATTCATCATTCGGGAGGGGCAACTATCCTTATCCCCAGGCCTGACGGGCGAGCCAGTTCTTCAAGGCTATGCGGAAGGCCTGGACGGTGGAGAGGGTACGAATCTCTACGGGGAGCTCGTTCCAAAGGGTCGGGGCTACTGCTGAGAAGGCCCTCCTCCTTGTGGTTGCCAGCCGACACTGGCTGGCCGATGGGATACGGAGGAGGCCTAGTCTATGGGATCTTATTGGTCGCAGGGATGTAATTGGCAGAAGGCGGTCTCTCAAGTATCCAGATCCACTGCCATGTAGGGCTTTATGGGTGGTTAATAGCACCTTGAAGCGCATCCGGAGATCGACAGGCAGCCAGCGCAGCTCGCGGAGGATAGGTGTTATGCGGGTGAATCGAGGTGCACCCGCAATCACTCGCGCGGCTGCGTTCTGCACTAGCTGAAGTCGCCGGATGCTCTTCAAGGGCAGCCCCATGTAGAGCACATTGCAGTATTCCAGCCTAGAGATCACAAGGGCCCGAGTGACTGTTGTGAGAGCCTCCCGATTCAGGTAGGGTCGCAACTGGCGCACCAGGCGAACCTGGGCGAATGTCCCCCTGGTCACAGCCGTTAGGTGGTGGTCAAATGACAGCTGTGGATCCAGGAGGACTCCCAAGTTGCGAACCCTCTCTGAGGGGTGTAAAATTTGACCCCCCAGCCTGAGTGGTGGAATATTAGTCAAATCTTTGGGAGGAAAACACAACAGCCACTCGGTCTTTTCTGGGTTGAGCACAAGCTTGTTAACCCTCATCCAGTCCATAACGGCCTCAAGGCCCCGGCCCATCACATCTACCGCTTCATTGAGTTGGCACGGGGCGGACAGATACAATTGAGTATCGTCCGCATATTGATGGTATCTAATCCCGTGCCTGCGGATGATCTCTCCCAGCGGTTTCATGTAGATGTTGAATAGTAGGGGGGATAAGACCGAACCCTGAGGCACCCCATAATTTAGGGGCCTAGGGGACGATCTCTGCCCCCCCACTCCCACCGACTGCGACCTGTCCGAGAGGTAGGAGGAGAACCACCGTAACACGGTGCCTCCCACTCCCACCTCCCGCAGTCGTCGCAGAAGGATACCATGGTCGATGGTATCGAAAGCCGCTGAGAGGTCAAGGAGGACCAGGATGGAGGGATGTCCTTCATCTCTGGCTCTCCAGAGATCATCAATCAATGCGACCAAAGCGGTTTCTGTGCTGTAACCGGGTCTGAAGCCTGACTGGAAGGGGTCTAGGTAGTTTGCTTCCTCCAAGGACCGTTGGAGCTGGAAGGCCACCACCTTCTCAACAACCTTCCCCAAGAAGGGAAGGTTGGAGACTGGGCGATAGCTATTAAGAACAGCTGGATCCAAGGATGATTTCTTCAGGAGGGGTCTCACCACCGCCGCTTTCAGTGCGGCGGGGAAGTTCCCCTCCTGAAGGGAGGCGGTTACAACCGCCTGGATCCAGCCTCGTGTCACCTCACTGCAGTTCGTGACCAGCCATGAGGGACACGGATCCAGAACACAGGTGGAGGAACTTACAGCTCTCATGGCCTTGTCCACATCCCCGGGGGTAACGTCCTGAAACTCAACCCAGAGCTGTTCTACTTGGTCCCCCTGTGCCTCGGCTGGAACTGCGGGGGTGGAGTCCAAGTCCGACCGAAACCGAGCAATTTTGTCCGCTAAGAATTGGGCATACTCTTCAGCTCTGCCCTGCAAGGGTTCCCCTGCCTCCCTTTTGTTCAGTAGGGAGCGGGTTATCCTAAACAGGGCGGCTGGACGGGACTCAGCGGATGCAACCAGGGTGGCTATGTGGGATCTTTTTGCTGCCCTGAGTGCCATGGTGTATTCCCTGGTGCAGGTGGTTACCATTGCTCGGTTCGATTCGGACTTATCGGACCTCCAACGGTGCTCTAGGCATCTCCTCCGGCGCTTCATCTCCCGGAGTTCCTCGGTGAACCAAGGGGGTCTCCGGGATCCGCTGCCTCGGAGGAGCCGCAGTGGCGCAATCCGGTCGAGGGCCTCCGATGCTGCCGAGTGCCACGCAGCAGCCAGAGTCTCCACCGGACTGTGGGCGAGAGTGTCAGGAATAACCCTAAGCTCTGTCTGGAACCTTGACGGCTCCATAAGGCGCCTGGGGCGGAACCACCTGGTCGGTTCCTCCTCCCTACAGTGGGGGTTTGGCCTCCGGAAGTCAAGCCTCAGTAGGCAGTGGTCTGACCACGACAGGGGTATGATGTCACTCCCCCTCAGACCAAGTTCACAAATCCACTGCTCTGAGAGAAATACAAGGTCAAGCATGTGTCCCGCTGAATGGGTTGGGCCTCGAATTACTTGGGTCAAGCCCATGGCTGTCATGGAAGCCATGAACTCCTGCGCCCCATCAGAGTTTTCACCGAGCGACGGCAAATTAAAGTCCCCCAGGACCATCAACCTAGGGAACTCAATTGCCAGCTCGGCTACCGACTCGAGGAGCGAGGGGAGGGCTGCTGCAACGCTGTTGGGAGGCAGGTACGTTAGCAGCAGACCCACTTGACCCTTGAGGTCCAACTTTAACAGCAAAGACTCACACCCGACAATCTCCGGGGCAGGGACCCTACGAGGAACTAACGACTCCCGGATGACAGCGGCCACACCCCCACCCCTTCCCTGGGCTCTCGGCTGATGCAGCACCTGAAATCCTTCTGGGCACAGCTCTACAAGGGGGACTCCTCCCTCTGGGCCCAGCCAGGTTTCAGTAATACATGCCAGGTCTGCCCTCTCGTCTAAAATTAAGTCCCGGACGAGAGGAGCTTTATGAATGTGTGAATCTAATTCATGTGTCCATGTTACCATTTTAGATCAAATAAAATGCCTATTGGATAGAATAGGGGGGAAACAGTAGCTCATGCTTGTGAACATGATGCAATACCAACAGACACAAACTGAGTTCTGGGTGGTTCCAGCTAAGGCTGGCAAAAATGCTTGCCTGAAATGTAAATGGAGTGAATTGGCTTTAAAATGACTTCAAATCAGGGGTGAAATGCTAGAACCGGTAGTAAAAAAATGCTTTTAAAAAGTAAAAAAAAAAGGTTCCATGATTGTGCGGCACAGCTGATTGTCACAGCTGATAAACTTTTTTTAAAAAAAATTTAAAAGTATTTTTACTACCTATTCGCCCAACTGGTAGTAAAAAAATGCTTTAAAAAGTTTTTTAAAAAGGTTCCGACTATCTGCGTTTGACAATCAGCTGTGCTGGGGGATGTCAGAATCTTTTTGTTTTTTCTTTTACCTTTTTAAAGCATTTTTTACTACATATTAGCCCTAATCGTGACTCTGTGAGGTTCCTGCTTGTTGCAGGGACCATTTTGTGTGAAGTCCAGCTGCTTCTGCATTGTGTGTGAGTCAGTTGTGTAGCTTTTGTGTTAATTTTGTGTAAAGTGTGATAGTTGTTTTTTGAGCTCTCTGTGACTGTGAGGTTCCTGCTTGTTGCAGGGGCCATTTTCTGTGAAGTCCAGCTACTTTTGCATTGTGTATAAGCCAGTTGTGTCTTTTGTGTTATTTGTGTGTGAAGTATGAAAGTTGGTTTTTGAGCTCTTTGTGCCTCTGAGGTTCCTGCTTGTTGTTGCAGGGGCCATTTTGTTTGCTTTTGCATTGTTTGTGAGTCAGTTGTATGGCTTTTGTGTTGTTTGTGTGTGAAGTGTGAAAGTTGGTTTTTAAGCTCACTTGATCACATGACCATCAAGCCAAGCCAGAGAACCGGTAGGGAAAATTTTTAGATTTCACCTCTGCTTCAAATGGAAGTTAGATATTTAATACAAAAAAAGCTGAATATCCCTAAATAATTACTGTAAATTTTATAAGAATCCTTGTGGATATATTCATAAGGGTTACGGGAAATAAAAAAGTGGGGAAAGAAACATTGTTTGCTGAGCTGGCAAAATTCATACCGATGGCAAACGAGAAACACTGGAAATGTTATAATTGTAGCAATGGCTTCTGTTTTCTCCAATTGTTTTTAAAAAAGTTATGGCCACCCTTAAGTTTGCCAGTGATGGCCCAATCTGAAATATTATTTTGCTTCACTTTACTTTCATGTTCCGATTACTTGGCCATCCAGAGCATTGCTGGGGAGGAGGGATATGACTGCTTTTCCCCTACAACTCTCCAGAAAGCAATTTTGTACCATCTCTCTGCATATGAATGAATTGACTACTTTCAAGTATAAATGTCAAGTTTCACAGTAAAGGCTGAGCTTGCAAAGATTGGGAAGAACTTCTGATTGAGCATACATAATCAAACACTAAATTGAGGCAGTTGCATTTTTGAGAAATTATGGTTATGGCATTTAAAAGAGGCAGAAAGAAGGAAAAGTCCATTTACCTGAGAATGTAGCTGTTTTGAGAAAATACTTCCTTACCTGTGTAACCCTGTCGATAAAGCAAATATTGTAAAGCAGCAGCAGGACTTTTTACATTTTGTTATAGCCTACTGATACTAATGCAGCTTGTTACTATTTTAAGTACAAATAAACAGAGGAGCACAGTGCAAATCGAAGAAAATATCCCTTTTCTTTTTTTCTGATATTTTTAGGAGTCAAATAATAACTCACTCTAAAAACTGTTTATGTATTTGCATCAAGCAATCTGAAATTATTTAAGAAAAATAACTGGGATTTACAATCTGTCAATATGCAATCAGAATAAATCTGTATGATCTACCTTTTAAGTAACATAGTCTCCATTTTATTGAAATGTGTTATCCAGTGACAAGCATCCCTTTCATGGGGAAGGATTTCCATACATTGAAAAGATCCTATCCTTCCTTTTCCTTGCTATAAAATTATATTTTATAAATAATAAACAATTCAATTCAATTCAATATTTTATGTAATCATCATCTCTCACTGCAGTTCCACTCTTATATACATGTTGTATAATATCCAATTCTGTGAATACAGAGACATTCCGAAACCAATATTTTGGGTAGGTTTCCACCCCCATCCCTTCTTTTCTAAGAATCAGAGAGATGCAAGGGAAAGCACTGGAAACTAAAAATATTTTTCTCAGTTTTGTTTCATTTAGAATCAATAAAGAATGTGCTCTGTGAAGATAAATATGGCAGACCAGATTAGCAACCCCTCCACATTCTCCTTTATCAAGCTGGTGACTCTCAGTAACAGGGAAGGCTGGGCTCAGGTTTTTGTGACTGTCTTTGCAATAGATTAGAATTGAGCAGTTGCCTTTCAATAATGTTTTTTCCATTTTTAAAGAAGCATTGACCTCACTCTCTCAAACATACCTCACTCATTTTGGTCCACTGTAGATTTCTATGGCCAATTTTGTTCCAATGCTTTATTTCCATATCTATTCGCATGGAACACCATTTGACCATGCAAATTATTAATCTAAGGCAGGGATGGGAAACCAGCATGGCCAATGCTGAAGATACTGGAATAATTAAATGTAATAAAATTAGACAAGATTAGTCTCAAAGGAGTAAAAGCTAAGCATGATGGAGGGAATGACAGTTACTGGGAATAGGATGATGAATGTTGCTGTTTTCTCTATACGTAATGGACTGTGAAGTTGTGCAAGAAACTTTTCTGATTATTACTGATCACTTCAAGCATTATTACAATTCAACAAGTTTTTTTAGAGTGAAACCTAATCACATATCTGTAAAGGAGACAGTGTTCCAATTACTGGAGATAACAAATGTGTGGTGTGTGCACCTTCTAAATCAGGGGTGTCAAACTCGCATTTTCACGGCATCATCATATGACATATCACAACTTTTCCCCCTTCGCTAAACCAGGCATGGGCTTGGCCAACACGTGATGCATCCGGACCGCGGACTGCAGAGTTTGACACCCCTATTCTAAATGAATCAAGCCAGTAATGGAACTGTAGTACTAAAGCTGTACTTCTGTGCTCACCTATTTGGGAAGTATTTTCATTAAATACTATGCAACTTATTTCTTGGTAAAAGTTTGTTGTCATATTGTGCCTTCCAGATGTATGGGATCAGAATATTACTGTAATTGCTTTCATCCATCAAATTTAACAATATCTGAAGGGCTACATGCTCCCCAGTCCTATTAAAAATAATAATTATGGATAAATTGAAATGCACTTGAAATCTCAGGATGCTAAATTCTTCTGCTTGTGATTCTGTTTTTCTATATAATCAAAGCATTTATATGTCTCTGACCATATTGAAAAGGATTTTCAATGCTATATCAATCCCCACAACAAAAAATATGGATGGAAAAAGATGGAGCTCCTCTGACCCGCTGTTGATTCACCGACAGTCCCATTTACTTTAATGGGGATGGCTGGTGATGCGGCAGTGACTTAACAAATGGTGAGGGACGTGGTGGGCAACACGTTAGTGGATGCCCGCTAACAGGTGCTGCCATGATGGATCTGAAATGACAGGTGCTCTTTAAATATAAGGACTCATTGTTTCTGGTAGTTAGAATCTTTAATATTATTTGCAATGAAAATGAAGGTTTCCTATTTAACTTGCATTGAATGAGTTTACCAAAAATGTAAATATTGCAGAATATGCAGCCTCTTGCTACATAAATTTCACGCTGAATAAACTTAATTATTAATGTGTCTTAAATAGAAAACTGTCTTTAGATAGTTTTTTTACTCCAAAAGCATTTTATTAAAATACATTTGATAAAATATATTAAAAAATCTAATTTAAAAATTTAAAAATCCAATTTAAAATTTTAAAAATCCAATTTAAATTGTTAAAATCCATTTTTTTATTTTTAAAAATCATCAATTTTTATCCAACCTGCTTAAGATAGAAAAAAATGAACTGTTGACATTCAGGTTTGCTAATTTATATAGGTTCTTGTTATAGAAATAAATAGCATCTGTTGAGTAGTAAAGTAAAGTAAAAAGCTGAGGCTACAATTCTGTTCTGTAGGTTACTGCACCAAAAGAAGTTAGAAGTCTGTGTTTTTCTTTTCCCCTTTGCCTGAATCCTTTCTTTTCCTTTTCTGCCCCTTTCCCTATTATATTTTTTATTTGTATATGATACTATGATGACTTTAAATAAATTGATCACCCAAAAAGAAAGAAAAGAATATCAAATGCTAATCCTCATTTCGTCAGCAGATGTTGCTGCTCTTACTGAAGTTAAAAAGAAGAAGTTGAAGAGTACTTTAATCTGCTGACTGAGAGAGACTGGTATGGAGACAACATTGAGTCTAGAATTCCAGAAATTGCTTTTTATTCCTGCCACACCCTTTTGCCCTAACAGCAAGTTCTTTAACCTATTATTGCCAGATACTTTTCACTAAACTCCTCCATAAATTGAATCTTCCAGACATGGCAAGTTCAGGCTTGTTATTTATATGATCTACTTGCCTACACAGTTCCCAAGGATTGCATTTGGGTCATGTATATGAAGTCAAGAATTATGTTTAGATTTCTTATTTCATTTTGAAAAAGAAGGGTTGCAAATATTCACCTCTGAAAATAAATGGGTCTGCTTAGTAATCTTACAAGTATTTTAGTCAATCATTAGCAACCATTTGACAACCAGCCAAGCACAAGAGAGCATCAAGGACTCCACAGTTCAACCCTGGGTATAAACATTCCCTTCTATTTGGACCATTTGAAGTTCAATATATTTACCTTGGGGGAGGGGGTACTTAAGACCTGGATTATGATGATTGCCACCCCTGCCACTTTGGGTATGCTGCCTTTATGCTTCTTTGTAATGTCCCAAAGTCACATGATTGTGTTTTGTGATGGTTTTGTTAACAATCAGCATTTACTTCAAGTTTTTGCAAAACTAGCTCATAGCTAACCATGTATTTGCTTAATTAGTTTGCTTAATAAATGCCACCAAAAAAGGTTGTAAAATTTGGTCAGTCACATGATCAACTTACTTTACAACAATCATGACTTATGACCATAATGGGCAGACTCTGTTATGGTTATAACTCGAGGACTACCTGTAATTCATGATGCTGCTGCATTTATATATAACAGCTGATCCATTATTTGTACTAGATGGGACTATAGAATAAAACCTGAGATAAAAGCAGAAACAGATTTCCCTCCATAGGGCAGCATTGCAAGTAGAGTGCTGATGAGTGGTGATTCCTTACCATGGAGGACAGAAGTGGATGAGTGTTTTGCCAATTCTTTTGCTCTGGGCCTGCCTTTCTGGAAAAATTAACCAAAAGTTGTCTATAGTCTTCAGTTCTTCTGATCATAATTTGGGACTGTGTCTCCGCTTAGGGCTAAAATATTCAGCCAACTACAACTATGACTTCATTGCTTCAAACTGTAAACTGTAAGAAGAAAACAATTCTGGCAGCGTTCAATTCTCATTCTTAGAAGAGGACTTGGAAAAATATTTTCCAATGCTTCCTGATTGCTTAAGTACAAAAATGGCATATTAACATTCCCTTCGTTGATCAACTAGAAATTAGCATGTTAGAAAACTTGCTATATCTGTAGATATCTCCTGACTCCTTCATTGTAGAATTTATCTTCCCATCCCATCATTTAAAAAAGTATTTGGGGAAGTTCTATTATAATTGATATTCAAAATCAAGTTAAAATTTTGCTTCACTAGTAATTTTCAATATCAAGGCAGCAAATTATCTCTTCATTACAGGAGACCTTTTAGCCAGATCAGGTTGGATGATTTTTTTGTTCCTCATTTATCATTGTCATAAACAGACTTCATCCTGTCAAAATGAATGGCACTGAATTCCTGTATAAAGTCAATGTTTACTTTTCTAAAGGATGCAATCAGCATCAAAATATATGTATGTATGACCAAAAGAAATACCTGAAGTGTCTGATGTATTGTTACATATAATTGGATAATAACTATATATTCAACATGTCAAAGAAAACTGCTGTATGCAGCATATGCCAGTTCTGTGTTTTATTTAAATGCTTTGTATTTTCTGTTGTACATAGAAACACCACATGTAGAGATAATGTGATGAAAAGCAGCAAAATAAACAAGGTTTGCTTTCCTTCTTATGGAATTTGGTTGACCTTTCTAATAGGTTTGAAGCTAGAATTAGTGGGCCTTTGTAATGCCTCACTACATGTCTTCTTCAGTTCATATTTAAAGTGAGAAGTTATATTCAACCAGCTGAATTCAGAAAATACTTTATCAGTGTTTTTCAAAGACCTACAGAGTCCAGCTGGTTTTTTTTAATGAAACTGAGATTACAATTACTTCCTAATTAGTGTAATGGAAATAGTACATCCTTATCAGATCAACATTCAGCATTTTAGCAGTGGAGTTTTGTGAAAGACTCTTGAAACCAAAGCAGGGCCAATTATAATAAATCTTTGCATAGATCTCAAATATATTTAGAACTTATTCCTAATGTAAGACCCTAAGAGCGGCTTACTTGTTTGTGGCAAAATTATGCATTGGCTGTTTCTGAAGTTAAAAGAAAATAAAATATGCCTGTAATTGGTTGTCAGTGATATGCCTAAAGTACCTCTCATTCAGAATGCTCAAGGAAAAACAAAAGGGGAGGAGAATACTTTGTTTTTAGATATTTCACTTTTGTTTTGGAGAGCTCAAGGTACAGAAGAAGTATGCAAAGTTCTACCTGCCCCATTTTATCCTCCCAACTACTCTATGAGGTAGATTATGCTGAGGAAACTTTTTAATCAAGTTGAATCTAGTATAAATGTCAAGCTCTGGGTTCAAAATGAACATTTTTAAAAAAATAACATGCCTTCATTCATGTATTAAAATCTAGAAATCATTTTCTTCAGACATGTTTCCAATCCTGTTGACATTATCAATGGAATGATTTCAACGTCACATAATGCATAGATTTAAATAGCCATTAATCAATTCTGATTGCTTAAAATGTACCAATTTTTCAGGTTTAATGTTATTTCCAGCAGTTGTTCAAACATGAGATAATGTTTGTTTTCAGATAATAAACCAATTATACGAAACTTCCAAGATGCTGTTCGCTATATGCATTAAAATGTGTATACTACATTGCTGCTACAAAACAAATCCAGAGATGGTTTGGAAACTATTATTATGAGAATATTAATAATAAAATAAAGAATAACCATCTATAGCACTTAAGTTGACAACTTGTAAAGTAACAAAATATCCAAAAAAGTAAAGAAATGCTATATTAAAAAAAAAATTGTTTCACAAAAGACCTAAAATAAGATGCATGGTGGTACAAATTTCATAGCAGGAGACTATAATTGAAAGACTTCACTTCATGTCCTGCTTTGAGGTCTTAATGATCAGTTTTGTTCCGGTGAATAGGATATGATTTTATATTATTAAAATCTATATTTTTTAAAATATTTTCATTTTTATTGAACAGTTTTTTTAGTTTTTTAATACAATTATCATATTCGCAACATTTCCACATTGGTATCATGTATAAAAGAAATATATGTACACATGTATAGACAAAAATGATATAATGGAGGTATAACAATATGAAATCTATATTTTATGTGTAGGTAGATTACATCTTGATGAACCAGTGCTAAATTGATTTGAATGATTGGTCGATTTAACTGAATTATTTCACTGAAGCAAGTAACTCACTGAAATTGGTTGTTGGACTAAGAAATATGGTAAAACTAAATGAAGTTGTCTCAAAAATGAAAGGTTCATAAGTAAAATACAAGTACGATGAGCGTACCTTTTCACTTTATTTTAGATGGAAATACTTTACTTGGAACAGAATTTCCTTTTATCTTTGCTGCAAGGACAATGGTATCTTTTCTTCGGAAGAGTGGGAGAGCTTGTGCCAGGTAAGACATATGCATTGAGAGCAGTGGTGGGATTCATTTACCTTTGCTACTGGTTCGGAAATGTCAGCGAATACACAGAAGGTCGTGCATTACATCGGAGCGGGTGGGCAGACCCCCCCCCCAGCAGCCACCACTACCGGTTCGCCTGGACCAGTAAGAACCTGCTGAGTACCACCTCTGGTTGAGGGACATATAATATTGGATGCCAAATCCAGTTATAAACATCTGGCTGACTGTGCGATGAAAATACTACTACTACTAATAATAATAATAATAATATTTGTATTTGTATTTAATAGATTTATAGGCCGCCCAATCCCGAAGGACTCTGGGCGGCTTACAGAAAGTAAATTAAAAAAAACGAATAAAAAAAAAACAGAGGAAACAAATTAAAACCACCTCATGCACCCAATCTGGTTGGGGCTGGACCTCAGTCATGAGGTAAACAGCCCCTGTCCTGCCGGAAGAGCCAGGTTTTGATAGCCTTTTGGAAGGCCATGAGAGTGGGTAGAGTCCGGATCTCTGGGGGTAGTTCATTCCATAGGGTCGGAGCGGCTACAGAGAAGGCCCTCCCCCGGGGGGCCGCCAGCCAACATTGTCTGGCTGACGGCAGCTGGAGAAGGCCCACCCTGTGCGATCTTATCGGCCATTGGGAGGTATGCGGCAGTAGGTGGTCTCGCAGGTATCCAGGTCCTAGGCCATGTAGGGCTTTAAAGGTAATAACCAGCACCTTGAATCGCGTTCGGAGACCGATAGGAAGCCAGTGCAGCTCGCGGAAGATAGGTGTAACGTGGGTGTATTTTGGTACACCCAGTATCGCTCACGCGGCTGCATTCTGGACTAGTTGTAGTCTCCGAACACTTTTCAGGGGCAGCCCCATGTAGAGCGCATTACAGTAGTCAAGTCTTGAGGTGATGAGGGCATGAGTGACCGTTTGAAGTGCCTCCTGATCCAAAAAGGGTCGCAACTGGTGCACCAGGCGAACCTGGGCAAAAATCCCCCTGGTCATGGCCGACAAGTGATGTTCTAATGGCTGCCTGGATTCTCGCTCGATAGAAGCTGGAGAGACGAAAGAAGATCTTAGAAGAGCCTCCGGAGTCCATGACAACTTTGACATAAGGTCCTGGAAGGGCTGTATTTCGCGGATCGAGTGGGGACTGGCATTTGAACATCAGCTGTCTCCGGTCGCTTTCCTAGCTGTGGATCTGCCGAGAACTGGAACTGGAACTGCTGCGTGGCGCAGAGGAGAGATGGCGGCACCACTCTGTTGAATGCTGCATTTAAATCTTGGACGCTTGCCTTTGATTCTATCTGAGCGGCTGCCTTTCCAACTGGAGTTGAACTCTGTTTTTTGATTTCATCTATGTGGTGAGCAGTGAGCAGGGGGGATTGGGAGATCTGTTCGATTGAGACCATTTGGAACGGAGTCTGTGGGATCGGCGGATTCGGCGGCTGGCTGCGCGTACTGCCGCCGTGGCCGTACCCCCCCACCCCCCAATGCCTGCTCGCCCTTTCCTGCCTCTCCTCTCGCCCCTCTCCTCTCGCCCCTTCGCCCCTGCGCCCCTGCGCCCCTGTCGGGTTCCGGCGATCCTGAGGGATCGTGCTGCTCGGAGCGGAGAAGATGGCGCCGTGCTGACATCGTCCATTGCTGAGTCTGTGAGAGGCTGGACGCCTCCCCCTCCTTTTTTTTCCATCGCAGCCTTTCGGATACCAGTCCTGTCCCTCCATTACCGGCGAGCCTTACCATCTCCCTACCCAGCACTGACTCTCCTTCGCCTCAGCTGGGGCCATCTGCTCTGGTCATTCTATCTGCCCTCTCTCAGACTGTTTGCTTCCTGCCATAGCTCCAGTTAATTAGATAGATTTAGTTAGATATATAGGTATAGGTTTAGGTTTAGGTTTATAGATATAGATAGTTTAGGCATAGGTTAGATATAGATTTAGGATATAGTTTAGGCATAAGTACTGGAGACTGTACCATCTGTGGGTGCTCTCGGCCTTGGGGCAGGGCTAGTGGAGACCGGGGTTGGGGTCGTGACTAGGGTTTGGGGTAGAGTTAGTGTGGGGGCTAGGGCTAGGCTACACTTGGGTTAGGATTAGGATTAGGCTGGTGTAGGGTTAGAGTGGGTGAGCTTAGTTTGGGTTGGTGTTAGTTTTTGGTTTAGGCTTAGAATTAGGATTAGCTTTAGGTTAGGATTAGGTTCAGTAGTAGGATAATTAAGGTTGGAATAGGGCTAGGAGTGGTAGATGATGGCAACCATAGGGGTCAGGACTTGGCTCTGTAGGAATTGGCGCCCTTTGCTTCTGGAGCAGCTCGGGCCAGTCCCAGACGTTGGCCCCACAGACTCTTCCCCCCCCCCCCCCGGATTCTGGACCCTGCTCAATCTTTGGGGAAGGAGAAGAACTACTCCCCGACACAGGGGCCATAAATTGCTTGTTGGATCCAGAGGGTTTAGGACTGGAAAGCTACTGTTTACCAATACCGGACCCTTATCCCGTGCCCTCTCCGCTTACAGCCACTCTATATGCTACTGACTTTGGACTTGTGGCCTGGGAAGCTCTTCTAGGATTCAGAGGAGGGGAGAAGAGCGGAGCAGCTCGCCCTCCATCTGCACACCATTGTCTTACATCGCACTAGCGCAGTGGTCCGCGAACTTTTTAGGAATGTAGTGTGAATGGTATGCTTGGTTGATGTTTGCACCCACTTTTTTTAAATTCATACTGTTGTATTTTATGTGTTTAACTTATTTCGTGGGGACTGCATGGGTGAGTGGCTGCGTGTGTATGAGTGGGTTGAGAGTATTGCCTGGTGTCTCCTCCACTGAGTGCCACTGCAGAAGTGGTAGGGGCCCAGACTTACTTCCCGTCCCAGAATGAGTGTTAAGGATTGCCTGCTGGATGGTGCAGGAGCTGTGGGAGGGGTTATGGGGTCTACGGTAGCGGGGGAGGGCCGGAGCATCACGGTCACTATGAGGAGGGGCAGGTATGATGGGAACTTCAGGGCTGGCTATTACCTGGGAAGGAGGGTTTGCTACATCACAGAGATCCCTCCTTCCAGCCCTGTTAGTTCCACTCCAGGGCCAGGTGGCGAGAATTGTCAGGGCCCTGGTCTCAGGCTGTTGTTGCTAAATGCCAAGTCTGTGGTTCACAAAGCTCCCCTTGTCCGGGACCTAACTTTAGACGAGGGGGCAGACCTGGCATGTATTACTGGGACCTGGCTGGGCCCAGAGGGAGGAGTCCCCCTCACTGAAATGTGCCCAGAAGGTTTTTGGGTGCTTCATCAGCCACGACCTCAAGGAAGGGGTGGGGGAGTGGCTGTCATCGTCCGAGGGTCTTTAGTTCCTCGTAGGATCCCTGCTCCGGAGTTTGTCGGGTGTGAGTCCCTGTTGATGAAGCTGGACCTTGGTGGTCAAGTGGGTCTGTTGCTAACGTACCTACCTCCCAACAGCGTTGCAACAGCCCTCCCCTCGCTCCTCAAGTCAGTAGCCGAGTTGGCGGTGGAGTTCCCCAGGCTTATGGTTCTGGGGGATTTCAACCTGCCTACATTCAGTGAACGTTCTGATGGGGCGCAGGAGTTCATGGCTTCCATGACAGCCATGGACTTGACCCAAGTAATTCGAGGTTCGACTCATTCAGCGGATCACACACTTGACCTTGTATTTCTTTCGGAGCAGTGGAGATGTGATCTAGACTTGAAGGGCATTAAAACCTTGCCCTTGTCATGGTCCGATCACTTCCTGCTGAGGCTTGACTTTCGGAAGCCAATCCCCCACTGTAGGGAGGGGGAACCGATTAGGTGGTTCTGCCCCAGGCGCCTGATGGACCCAATGGGGTTTCAGACGGCGCTTGGAGACATACCTGACACTATCGTCCACAATCCGGTGGAGTCCTTAGTCGCTGCTTGGAATACAGCGGCGACGGGGGCTCTAAACCGGATTGCGCCTTTGCGACCTCTCCGAGGCGGCAGATCCAGGAGGGCTCCTTGGTTTACCGAGGAACTCCAGGAGATGAAGCGCCAAAAGAGACGCCTAGAGTGCCGCTGGAGGGCCAGTAAATCTGAGTCAGACCGAGCACTGATGAGAGCCTTTATTAGAGCCTATCTCGTGGCAATACGGGCGGTGAAATGTTCACATTTTGCTGCCCTTATTGTATCTGCCGAATCGCACCCAGCCGCCTTGTTTAGAATAACCCGCTCCCTCTTGAAAGGGAGGGATGCGGGTGACCCTCTACAGGGTAGAGCTGAGGAATTTGTTCAGTATTTGATGGATAAAGTCGCTCGGATTAGGACAGAGCTGGACTCCAATTGCACAATACCAGCCGAGGTACCGGGGGAGGGTCTTGAGCATGCTTTATGGATTGAGTTTCAACGGGCTTCTCCTGATGAAGTGGACAAGGCCATGGGAGCAGTGAGTGCCTCCACTTGTATACTGGACCCGTGTCCCTCCTGGCTGATCTCGACCAGCAGGGAGGTGACACGTGGCTGGATCCAGACGATTGTGAACACCTCTCTCCAGGAGGGAATCTTTCCACTCCTCCTAAAGGATGCGGTGGTGAGACCCCTCCTGAAGAAACCGTCTCTGGACCCAGCCATTTTGAGCAACTATCGTCCAGTCTCCAACCTTCCCTTTGTAGGGAAGGTTGTTGAGAAAGTGGTGGCCTCGCAACTCCGATGGTTCTTGGATGAAGCCGATTATCTAGACTCTTTTCAGTCGGGTTTCAGGCCTGGTTACAGCACAGAAACTGCTTTGGTCGCGCTGATCGATGATCTCTGGCGGGCCAGGGATAGGGGTCACCCCTCTATCCTTATGCTTCTTGACCTCTCAGCGGCCTTCGATACCATCGACCATGGTATCCTTCTGCGACGGTTGCGAGAGGTGGGGGTGGGAGGCACCGTTTTGCGGTGGTTCTCCTACCTCGGACAGGTCACAGTTGGTGTTGGTTGGAGGGCAGAGATCGACCACAAGGCCCCTCAAGTATGGGGTGCTGCAGGGTTCGGTCCTGTCCCCCCTCCTATTTAACATCTACATGAAGCCGCTGGGTGAGATCATACGCCGGCACGGGATTAAGTATCACCAATATGCAGACGATACGCAGCTCTATCTGTCTGCCAACTCAGCGAAGCAGTAAAAGTGATGTGCCAGTGCCTGGAGGCTGTTAGAGTCTGGATGGGAGCAAACAAGTTGGCACTCAATCCAGACAAGACCGAGTGGCTTCTGATGTTCCCTCCCAAAGATTGGCTAACTGTTCCATCTCTCAGGCTGGGGGGTGAAATTATACGCCCCTCAGAGAGGGTTCTCAATTTGGGAGTCCTCCTGGACCCACAGCTGACTTTAGAACACCATCTGTCGGCTGTGACCAGGGGGACCTTTGCCCAGGTCCGCCTGGGGCACCAATTGCGACCCTACCTGGATCGGGAGGCCCTTCAGACAGTCATTCACGCCCTTGTGACCTCAAGACTGGATTATTGTAATGCGCTCTACATGGGGCTGCCCTTGAAGAGTGTTCGAAGACTCCAATTAGTCCAGAATGCAGCCGCGCGAGCGATTGTGGGTGCACCAAGGTACACCCACGTTACACCTATCCTCCGCGAGCTGCACTGGCTACCTATTAGTCTCCGAATCTGCTTCAAGGTGCTGGTCGCTACCTATAAAGCCCTACATGGCATCGGACCTGGGTACCTGAGAGACCGCCTCCTGCCGATTACCTCTCTCAGACCAATTAGATCGCACAGGTTAGGTCTCCTCTGGATTCCATCTGCCAGCCAATGTCGGCTGGCGAGTCCCCGGGGGAGAGCCTTCTCTGTTGCAGTTCCGGCCCTCTGGAACGAGCTCCCTGTTGAGATCCAGACCCTTAATACCCTCCCAGCCTTCCGCAAAGCCACCAAGTCCTGGCTGTTCCAGCAGGCTGGGGGCGGGGGCTGAGAAGCATTTACCTCCACGGAAATTGTGAATGTTGGTTTTGTTTTTAATATGTTGTCTTTGTCTCATTTTTCCCCCTTTCCCTTGTCTTTTGTGAGCCGCCCGGAGTCCTCCGGGAGTGGGCGGCATACAAGAATAATAAATAAATAAATAAATAAATAAATAAATAAATAAATAAATAAATAAATAAATAAATAATGTCATCTGTGGATCCAGGAGGACCCCCAAGTTGCGGACCCTCTCTGAGAGGTGTAAATTTTCACCCCCCAGGATTAGGGATGGACTATCTGGGCTGTCCTTGGGGGGCAGCATCCAAAGCCACTTGGTCTTGTCAGGATTGAGTGCAAATTTGTTCACTCTCATCCAGATCCTGACAGCTTCCAGGCACTGGCACATCACGTCCACCGCTACGCTGAGCTGGCACGGGGCAGAGAGATACAATTGTGTATCGTCTGCATATTGGTGGTATTTAATCCCATGCCGACGAATGATCTCACCCAGTGGTTTCATGTAGATATTAAAAAGGAGGGGGGACAAGACCGAACCCTGCGGCACACCATATTTAAGGGACCTTTGACCTTTGCCCTCCAACCAACACCGACTGCGACCTGTCGGAGAGGTAAGAGGAGAACCACCGTAAAACGGTGCCTCCCACTCCCACCTCTTCCAGCCGTCACAGAAGAATACCATGGTCGATGGTATTGAAGGCCGCTGAGAGGTCAAGTAGCACCAGGATAGAGGAATGTCCTCTATCCCTGGCCCGCCAGAGATCATCAGTCAGTGCAACCAAAGCGGTTTCGGTGCAGTATCCAGGCCTGAAACCAGACTGAAAGGAATCTAGATAATCTGCTTCATCCAAGGTCCGTCGGAGTTGAAGGGCCACCACCTTCTCAACAACCTTCCCCAAAAAGGGGAGGTTGGAGACCGGACGATAGTTCTTAAGAATAGCTGGGTCCAGAGAAGGCTTCTTGAGGAGGGGTCTCACCACCGCTTCCTTCAAAGGTTGCGGAAAAGATCTCTCCTGCAAAGATGCATTCGTAATCATCTGGAGCCAGCCTCGTGTTATCTCCCTGCTGGTCGAGACCAGCCAGGAGAGACCTGGGTCCAGTAAACAGGTGGAGGCACTCATTGCTCCCATGGCCTTGTCCACTTCCTCAGGGGTGACAAGCTGGAACTCATTCCAGGAAATCTGATCAAGACCCTCCCTCGGCATCTCCGCTAGTACTGTCCAAGTGGAGTCAAGGTCTGCCCGAATCTGAGTGATTTTGTCCGACAGAAACTGAGGAAACTCCTCAGCCCTTCCCTGTAAGGGTTCCCCCGCGTCCTCACCCTTCAAGAGGGAGCGGGTTATCCTAAACAGGGCGGCTGGGCAAGATTCTGCGGACACAATAAGAGCGGAAAAATGTGCACATTTTGCCGCCCGTATCGCCACTAAATAAGTCCTAATGAAGGCTCTTAATAGTGTTCGGTCGGATTCGGAGTTGCTAGCCCTCCAGCGTCACTCTAGGCATCTCTTTTGGCGCTTCATCTCCCGGAGTTCCTCGGTAAACCAAGGTGCCCTCCTGGATCCACTGCCGTGGAGAGGCTGCAAAGGCAGAATCCGATCCAGCGCCTCAGTCACCGCTGTATTCCAGGCGGCGACTAAGGACTCTGTCAGATTGTGGGCAAGGGAGTCAGGTATCTCTCCAAGCTCCTTCTGAAATCCGAGCAGGTCCATCAGGCGCCTGGGGTGGAACCATTTAATCGGTTCCACCTCCCTGCAATGGGGGAGTAGCTTCCCAAAGTCAAGCCTCAGCACGGAGTGATCTGACCATGACAAGGGCGAGATCTCAATTCCCCTTAATTCAAGATCACGTCTACACTGCCCCGAGAGAAATACGAGGTTGAGCGTGTGTCCCGCTCTATGAGTCGGACCCTGAATTACCTGGGTCAAGTCCATGGTTGTCATGGAAGCCATGAACTCCTGAGCCCCATCAGAGCATTCGCCTAGAGATGGCAGGTTGAAGTCCCCCAGTACTATCAGTCTGGGGAACTCAACCGCCAACCCGGCTACTGTCTCTAGGAGCGCAGGCAGGGCTGTTGTGACGCAGCTGGGAGGTAGGTACGTCAAAAACAAGCCCACTTGAACCCCTAGGTCCAACTTCAAGAGCAGAGACTCACACCCCACAGTCTCTGGAGCAGGGATCCTTAAGGGACTAATGACCTTTGGATGGTAACTGCCACTCCCCCACCCCTTCTCTGATTTGGTGGAGCACCTAGAACCCTTCTGGGCACATTTCTGAGAGGTGAACTCCTCCCTCATGGCCCAGCCAGGTTTCAGTAATACATGCCAGGTCTGCCCCCTCGTCTAATATTAAGTCCCGGACAAGAGAAGCTTTATGAATCACAGACCTGGCATTTAGCAGCATCAACCTGAGACCAGGGCCCTGACTTCTCATCACCAGGTCCTTGAGTTGAGTTTGCAGGGCCGGAACAAGGGATCGCTGTGACATAGCGAGCCCTCCTTCCCCCGGTAATGGCTAGCCCTGCAGCTCCCATCATACCTGCCCCTCCTAGTCGTAACTGAGATGCTCCAACCCGCCCCCATCCCCATAGACCCTTCCCCCTCTCCCATGGCCCCCATTCTTCCAGGCAGGCTGCACATACCATTCATTCTAGGACGAGAGGCGGGTCTGGGCCCCCATCCACTTCTGCTTCTGCACTCAGTGGAGAGGGCTTCAGGCCGCGCTCTCAGTCCTCTCATGTATACCACACAAGCACTCTCCTTATACATACCCCACTGTAATCATTAAAACATACAAAATACAATAATACAATAATATAAAATTGGTTAATTTAAAAGTCAGTTGGTTCATCTTCATTCACACAAGACACACTCCACCAACAGGATTAACACAGATCTTAGTTCCGCCCAAGCGGTTCGCACAAGTTTGAAAAGCTAGAAACAAATAATGGTGCAGGAGGGAGAGTTCCTTGTTCTCTCTTCTCTCCTGCAAGTCCGGAAAGGTGCAAAAAAGGGGTCCAGAAAGTCCAGAGTCTGGGGTGGCTGAAGCAGCTAAAGAGAGGGGTGGGTGGGCGCTAGTTGGAGGGGCACTAAATCCCCGCCCGCGTCTTCACCGTTTTCCGTTGTCTCCTTCCGTCGAGGGGCCCTGCAAGGCTGGATTTGGCACTGCCGGTTCCTTTTATCCGTAATCCTCTGGATCTGGATCTTTTTCCTCCCCATCTTCTCACGAGATGAGGTGGCTCAATTTTTATTTCAAAAAAGTTTAAAAAGGAAAAAAAATCAAAATGTTATCATTAAAAAAAAGCTTTTTTTAAAAAAGGAAAAAAAGTAGGGGGGAAAATTGAGAAGGCAAAATCCAGAGTGTAAATTTCTTCAGTTCATGATATTCCACTCGCTATAAATCCAGGTGGGGAGTCATAAAAGAGAGCAGTAGGAGCCCTGCGGGCTCCGGCCAGGCGCCAGGCGGCCTCCTGCACCTCCTGATGGCTCCGGCTCTGCGTGGATGCCTCCCGCCCTCCCGCCCGTCCTTTCTTCCGTGTGGCTGCTCCGAGGCCGCCGCAGCCACTCATCCCCTCCAGCAACAACAATAACAACAACAACAAAAACCCCTCCAAGGAGCTTTTCCTTGTGGTGGTTGGAGGGGCTTGTGCGCTCTAATTATCCTAAGGGATATGCTGAACAGGTACAACCATATCAGACAGGTCTTAGGTGAAGGGCCAGACAAAATTTGCTCTACAACCCATTCAAATATGGTCAAAAGCAGCCTGGAAGCAAAATACGATTTGGAGAATAAAGAGATTGCGATAATAATTGAAGAGCTGAAGCAGAGGGTTGTTGCCGTTGCTGAAAAGATTAAAAGATATGAAAACCGAGTAACTCAATTCAAGGAAAACTCACAGTTCAGAAAAATCAGCACCAGTTTTATAAGAGCTTAGAAAGTGGAGATGGAGTAACAACAAATTAAAAGCCTGATAAAGAGAAAGCTCTGAAATTCTGGAAGAATTTGTGGGAAAACAACAAGAAGCACAACAGAAATGCAAAATGGATTACATAAATTTAGAATTCTATTAAAGTGCATAAAATGGAAGATGTGAAAATAACAAAAGAAATGGTGCAAAGACAGTCAAGAAAAGTGAAGAACTGGAGTGCACCTGGACCAGATGAGTTACATGGCTTCGGGTTGAAGGCACTTACAAATGTGCACAAAAGATTGGCAGCCCAAATGAACCAGATCTTAAAAACACCTGAAAATGATGAATGGATGACAACTGGAAGGACATTTTTGATCCAAAAATATAAAGAAAAAAGAAAGTATCCTGGAAACTATAGGTCAATCACCTGTTTGCCAACAACATACAAGCTCCTTACTGGTATCATTGCAAACCAAATTTATGGATACTTGGAAAGAAATAACTTGCTTCCTATAGAACAGAAAAGATGCTGCAAAAATTCAAGAGGAACAAAGGACCAACTGCTAATTGACAAACTAATCCTAAAGAATTCAAAGAAAAGACGAACCAAGCTGTTCATGGTTTGGATAGACTATAAGAAAGCATTTGATTCAGTTCCGCATAGCTGGATCAAGAAATACCTGAAAATCTTTGGCATCAGCAGTAAGATACAAAAATTCATGGAAACTTCAATGAACCTCTGGAAAACTAAGTTTATAGCTAATGAAGAAGTACTGGGTGAAGTTGAAATTAAATGAGGCATTTTCCAGGGTGATTCCCTTTCACCCTTACTTTTTATACTTTCAATGCTACCACTGACAATCATTTTGAAGAAGATGAACTATGGATACGAACTTGCAAAGAAAGGACTGAAAATTTCACACTTGGTGTACATGGATGATTTGAAACTGTTTGGTAAAACAAAAGCTGAACTGAATTTATTAATTGAAAGCACACCAGAATTTAACCAAGACATTGGTATGCAGTTTGGAATTGACAAATGTGCAACAATGGCAACCAAAGCAGGCAAGGTCGTAGAAGATGATGGAATAGAACTTGAGAATGAAGAAATGATAAACGCAGTAAAACCAGAAGAAGGCTACAAGTACTTGGGGATATTAGAGGCCTCTGATTTAATGCATAATAAAGTCAAGGAATTAACTTCAGCCAAGTACATTCGACGAATTCGCAAGATATTAAAATCCAAATTGAATGGAAGAAACATCATAAAAGCCATAAATACCTGGGCTATACCTGTGATTCTATACTCTGCAGGAATAACTGACTGAACCCAGATGGAGTTGGACAATTTGGACAGAAAAACAAGGAAGCTTATGACAATGAATCATGCTTTGCACCCTAAAAGTGATGTTGATATCTACCAAGAGCAGAGGGTGGTTGAGGGTGGTTACAAGTAAAACAAACTGTGGAAGAAGAAAAACACAGCTTGAATGATTACATCCAGAAAAGTGAAGAACCAATGATTAAGGAAGTAAATAAAGGAGGCCTTTTAAAGACAACTAAGTCAAAAACTGAATATAAGAAAGAAGTAATTGAGAAGCGAGCTGAAAATTGGAAAAACAAAGCTATGCATAGCCAATACTTGAAAAGTATTGAAGGCAAAGCTAACCAAAAGCTAACTTGGAACTGGTTAAGATCAGGAGCACTGAAAAAAGAAACAAGGCTTTATTTTGGCAGCTCAAGAACAAGCCTTAGCCACAAATTGCATGAAGGCAAAAATTCAACGTGTTACCATCAAGAGCAAATGTTGCCTCTGTAATGAGAAAGAAAAAACAGTTGACCACTTGATCAGTGGGTGCAGCAAAATTTCACAAACTGACTACCTACAACGCCATGACCACGTTGCTGAGATAATTCACTGGAAATTGTGCCAAAAGTTTGAATTTGAGTACAGCAAAAAACAACTGGGACCATCAGGTTCAGAAGGTTTTAGAGAATGAGAAAGTCAAGATCTTGTGGGACTTCAGAATCCAGACTGACAGGCACTTGGCCCACAACACACCTGACATAACAATAGTTGAAAAGAAAAAAGTATGGTTAATTGACATTGCAATACCTGGAGATGCACGAATTGAAGATAAACAGCAAGAAAAAATGACAAAGTACTTGCAAATTGAAGTTGAGCGACTGTGTCTTTAAACCTTAAAGCAGGGGTGTCCAAACTTGTGCCAGTGCCTGGAGGCTGTTAGGGCCTGGATGGGAACGAACAAGCTTGCACTCAATCCCGACAAGACCGAGTGGCTTGAAGTCCATAAGTCTTAAAGTTCCCAAGTTTGGACATCCCTGCCTTAAAGCAACATCTCCCTGTACCAGGTCTTGGTGAAGGACTTGATAGGTGGATTGAAATGACAAATCTAGTCTAAACATCTGGGTGATTATGCAACAAAAAAGACTATAAAACTATCAAATCCTGTCTAAATATCTGACTGCGTGCGCAACAGCCATAATAAGGAAAATTACAAATTTCTAAAGGGGAATGGGACAGTTTAGAAGTTGAAAAAAAGTTGCAATATAAAAACAGATCATCTTCCTGTACTGATTCAATACGGTTTGAGAAGAAGGAAGACATAACAATAGAAAACAAAGGAGTCATCATGTGCAGAAAGGGGAGATCCGTTCCTTAGTTTTTCAGGCAAACATGTCTTAGCAAATATTGTTTGGATTTGTTTTTTTAAAGAAAGTTATATGTCAGCAATGCCTATCTTAGAGAACCTCTTTCCTACTGCACTCTGGACAATAAACAATATAAGTGATCTCTGGCCAAATGCAAAAATATCTAACTAACAATGTTCAAAATACTTGGGAATACTATTTACTTGTTCAAAAAAAGGCTTAATGCACATTAAAAATGTGTGTGTGTGAGAGAGAGAGAGAAAGAGAGTGAGTGAGAGAGAGAGAGAGAGAGAGAGAGAGAGAGAGAGAGTCATGATTCTGAAATAAAGGGGGCTCTAGTGTACATTGTATATTAATTAACCTAATTTCCTGGTTTCATATTCCATATACTGTTCTTTTTCATTATCTCATTGCCTGCCCCAAACCTCCAATCTCTTTCTTGCTGAATACTAGAGATTATTTAAAGAAAAAAAACCCAAAACCTTCCTTTTGACATTTTGATCAAGTGTCTGTTTGAGGCCTTCACCATTTTCCGAAATACAGAGATGGTACTAAAATTAGGGCCTTCTCAGTAGTAACATTACTTCTCTTTCAGGCCATAAAGTTAACAGCATTTTGTTATCTAACTAACAGCACATTAAAATTAATTTCAAAAGTTCAAAATAGTAAATATATTAAAGAATATTAGAACTGGAGTAGCAAGGAGATGAGGGGGGAGCTAATGAGACAACTGGAAAGGAAATGGGGAGGAACTGGTTTGCAAAACTCCCAGTTTTGCCCCAGGGACTATTCAAAGAAGAATGGGGAAATCCAGATTATCAACATATCTTTGTATATCTTGGGAAAACTCCTACATATCTCTGAATAATTAATGCCCAATTACCACTACAGTTAGTCAAACATGTTTTGTGGAAAGAGACTCAAGAAAGTAGTGGCAATCTAACTTCAGCGTTTTTGAAGGAGCAGGGGTGTCAAACTCATATTATCAGAGTGGTGTCACATGATGTATCGAGATTTTTCCCCCTTCACTAAACTAGGTGTGGGTGTGGCCAGTGCATGATGCATCTGGCCCGCAGCCCACAAGTTTGACAGTCCTGGTCTAGAACCTAGACATGTAGTCTAGAGTTGTCGATAAAATAACCCTTAATGCTTGCTTGAATGATCTTTAATCAGCCACTACCCCCCACCTCAATTTCAATTTGGGATATCATCCATTAATTGTATGGGATAATCTCTGGAATATGGAGAAGAAAATACTATTCTACAGTGAGTCATTTGCATCCAGGGAGCCAATTACAGAAGCTAGCTCTTGATGAATGCCATTTAGCTTCTTGTACTGCACAGCAGCATGAAATAATGTTTTATTCCCAACAATTATTTCAGAAAATTCAAAAGGGGTCTTTCACTGCTTAAGAATCAGCTCTGGTGATCTGTGATATCGTGACATTTTCTGTGTTTATTAGCTGGCCCAATTTATTTCTGGCTCAGCTGTAGTGTAGCCTGAATTATAGGATGGGTGGGTGGGTGGGTGGATAATCAATGGAATTCTTCAGGATTGTGGCCATGTTTTCCCATTAGCCCCAGCTCTTGCTTCTCCCACTTCACAGATTTCAACTGCCATAGTTTTCTGTTCACCAATCCTCAAAGAGAAAATGTGACATAATGGCTCCACAAGTCCTTTTGCGGGGAATGTGAAGATAGAGAAATAGATTCCATGAAGCCAAACAAAATACCACTGTGCTATTGCTCTCTTCAAAATAAAATCAACTTGGACTGTTTTGCCCATTTTCAGGTGCTTGCAATTGTTCTTGTGAAAAGAGATAAAATTGACAAGAATTTTATTTCCTTTTTCTCTTTGACAGGGAAGAGTTGGTGTTCAAAGGTTCCGGATTTTTTTCCCCTTGGGCACTGTTCAAGGATGGTTGGGGAGATGCTAAATAGTTTTTCCTCCCCCATTTTGTATAGAATAGGATATGTAATAATGTTGTTTTTTATACTAGTACAGTCTATCACTATCCTCTTACAGACAATTTTTGGCATCCTGTTCCTGGACGTTAGCCTTATTTAAAAGATATCTCTTCCACTCCAGAAATATATAACACATTACCAATTCTAAGAAAAACATCAACTGAATTTGCAAAATTGCTGACATTTTATCCTTTTAGTAAACTTTTAAATGTAATAGAAAATAGTTGCTTCGCATCCTCCCTTTAATAGCATAGGCTCAGAAAACAATGATGATTTTGCAAATGATAAAATAAATGCAATTTGTTCTGGAAGCATGAATAGGAGGCACACTGGGAATGGCTGCAATATTTGTGTGTGTGTGTGTGTGTGTGTGTGATGTTTTGTGTTAATGGTGGCTTTGGAGCTTTTTGTTGCTCCAGGATGTGAACTAGTGTATGATCAGGAACGTTGCTATTGATCCCCAAGAGGAAAGGCACTATTTAGTACATGGGCTTCTCTGAATTTCAGGATTAGCAAACATGAATACAATTACAGATCAGCTTTGATCTGGTTTTTAGGGAACTGGAAACTGGAAATAATGTTGTTCAGGAATGTCTTGCATTTATATAAATGGGAGCAGTCATTTGGAGATCAGAAGCAGCTCTACTTCTCTGTTAGAAAATAGTGAATTCTCTCTTTGGATTAGGAGACAATGTGCATATTCTTGTCCAATAAATATTCATTTGACTTTTATAGGAAGAGTAACTTTGCTCTGGATGCTGATTCTGTTGAATGTCCTACCTCCACAAAAAATGAAAATGTATTGCAAATTAATAAATATTTCAAAAATATTCACCTTGCATGCTAGTAACCAAAGGCTTGCCCATAGACCAGTGTTCCTCATTCTCAGTAACTAATACCTGTGTGGATTGCAAATGCTACAATGCTGGCTGGAGACAACTGCACTAGAATAAAAATAAGAGAGGGGGAAACCTTTTGTTCCATGTCTAATCTATTAATTCTTTATAAACTAGACAGAGGCTCTCTGTTAAATACATTAATTTTGTTTAACTTTAAGTATGTAACTGCCTATAGTTCTTCATATCCTTTTATTAGTAGAAAGACACCTTCCCCCAACTGCTTCTCTTCTTTTTGCTTTCTTCCTTGCCATTTAAGGAAAGCTTTGGCTCTTTCTTCTCTGATTCACTGACTGGGATTGCATTTCACTACTTTGTCTGACTTAATATTATCTGGAGCAATGATGGGGAACAGTCCAAGGCCGAGACAAAGTCAGTCAGTGAATTCTATCCGAAGTATCCCTAGAGTCTCTCACATAAAGTCCCATCCCATGTCTGGAACACTTTTAATCATTTAATCAATAGAGTGATTTCTATGCCACTTGTATATATTCTTCAACTGATATACCTATAGAGAATAAAGTTGCCTTTCTTTTAATGCAGAGCATACAATTAACTCCCAGTGAATGAAGAGGTTGGGTTTCCTCTATTGCTCTTATGTGCTCAGAGGAAGGTGCTACTGCCCAACAGGGATAGGTTACAAGCTCTTTTCGATTCAGGGGCAATGACCATACAATGTGAGTGTTTAAGGCTTTATTCCACAGCATTATAAGAAAATAACACAATAATATAATGAAACAGCAATCAAAGAATATTCAGGAATACTAAAAAAAAAAAAAAAAGCTAGGATGATAATAAAAAATATTGAAGGATATTGAAGGATACAATAAGTCAAAATAGGACCTTATGCCTTTTGACATTCAGGGAACTTCAAAGAGATGGCAGTGGGAGGACTCCTGCACAACCAGCAAATATGAAGCACCCTCCCCTATAGGTCTGCTTCGAACTAAATCACCATCACTCAAATTCTTTTTTTTTATAGTCTCATCTTACTAGAGTTCAAAATCTGGTGCTTGGAATGCATTTACTAGTTCTGCCAAAATGAGAACAGAGGTTTAGAAATAATCGTTTACATCTAGTAGTGAGGACACCATCACAAAGTTAAGGAATATCTGTTTTTCATGGTTTGGGGAATGATGAGAGGGGAAGAAAAAGATTATCCTACTTTACATAGAAATTCCACAGAGGACAGGGCTAAACAAAGTACGACCCAAGTAAAATATAAAGTTAAGGTTACATGCATCTAAAGCAGGGGTATCAAACTCTCAGCCCACAGGCCAGATGTGTCATGCACTGGCCACACCCACACCCAGTTTAACGAAGGAGGAAAAAGTCCCGATACGCCACATCAGTGGTGGGTTTCAAAAAGTTTTGGAACCTCTTCTGTTGGTGTGGCCTGCTTTCTGGGTCCACTGGTGGAACCTCTTCTAACCGGTTCGGTAGATTTGACGAAGCGGTTCTACCGAATAGGTGCGAACTGGTAGGAACTCACCTCTGTGCCACATGATGCCATTGTGACGACACAGGTTTGGCACCCCTGACCTGAAGGAAAGAAATACACATCACTATCCAATTCCTCCTCACTAATTGTTCAGTAAGACTATCGGCAATGCACTATTCTCTATGCAAAGAGAAAGGAAGCAATCTAACAAATGAGGGAGAGATTCCTTCAGACTTTCTTTCTATGTCACACTAGACTCTGCTAAGTCTGTTGATATGTAGTTCCATGCATGAGGCTTGAGAAACAATCAAATCTTGAAGACAGAACAGATTTCCCCCTGTGGAACACAAATGTATTACCAGGATTTCTATCCTACATGGAAATGTCAAGAACCGAAATTGGGGTATATGCATGCAAAATGTGTGTCTCTTTGCCCAGGAAAAAAAAACGTGAAGAAGAGCTTAATATTCAATTTTTTGTTATTAAATTTTTAATGCCACTTTTTTATTTTTATATCAATAATTCAAGGCAGAAATATACTCTTTCCTCCTATTTTCCCTACAACAACCCTGTCAGATGAATTGGGCTGAAAGTAACTGACTGGTTTTCATGCCTAAGAAGGGAATAGAACTCTCAGTCTCCTGGATTCTAGCCTGATGCCATAACTATTAGCCCAAACTGGCTCCATAATAAAGTTGAAAGAAGAGAATTACATAATGCATTTATGATAAAAGATTCTCCTGAAGGCATATTACAAAAGTCTCCAAACTTGGCCACTTTAAGACTTGTGGACTTCAACTCCCAGAATTTCTTAGCCACCAAAGCAAAGCTGGCTGAGGAATTCTGGGAGCTGAGGCCATAAGTCTTAAAAGTGGCCAAGTTTGGAGACCCCCAGCATATAGGATCCAAGTATTTTAATTTTACAGAGAGGCTATTCAATGTTTACCTCTTCCCAAAGAAAATTTACCTCAAGTTTCAGAAAATTCCTGAAAAAAGAGAAATATAAAGATATAAATATAAATATAAAGAATATAAATATAATTTATATAAATATAAATATAAAGATATAAATCAAGCCTTGTGTATGCACATCAGCAATGAATAAAAAGAAGCCACATTTACATACTGATCAACAGAGATAATAAAAAAGCCAAGAAGGAAATAAAAATACAAAAAACCCCACATCATTTCCAGCAGCCAATATCCAGATAAACAGGGATTAACAACAGACAAACAGTAAAACAGAAGGCAGTGCTCTAATCAAGAAAAGCAAGCTTCCACCAACATTGGCAAGGCAAGCTACTATATATAAACAGGGAGCAAACCCCACACTCACTCACCAAGATGATGTTAACTAGTCAAGTAATGAAATATCTACAAGCAAACAAAGCTCCAAAGTCTGTGCAACTACTAGTTTCCTCCAAATAGCAATATCAGAGGAAAAAACGAAGGGAATGAAGTTCAAGGTTAAAAAAGACATTTTATATTAATTTAAGTTATATTTGTGTAATTGTATGTTAGCTTGCATAACACATATATAAATGTAGTAATAATAATAATACTTATCATTTTTGTCCCAACAAAGCTTTTTGGTTTGTTGACTGTCTCTTTTGCACAGTACAGTATGTTTATGTCTATGTGTCTATTGATGTCTTATCAATTTTTCAGAGTGCCAGGCTTCCAGAAATTCTCTAGCACTTTTTTAACTTGGCTTAGTCTAGGATGGTCACAGTTTCCCACTTGAAACTATGGTTAAGTGCACTTTGCAGGTAGTGTTGCAGATAGCATTTTATTTACCAAGTTATCCTAGCTTCTCTCAGACCTACTGCAGGTCAATCCTTTCATTTTTCACTGACCCCTTAATTATCTCCTCTTCCTCAATTCTTCAAGAATTTAAGTTCCCTTTTATAGTGCAACCTATCACCTTCAGCTCCAGCCCCAATTATTCTTTTCTCTTTATAACCTCCCTCACTCAACACTAAATTGCAAAATGAAACAAGCACCAACCATTACAGAGACTAAGCCTACCCACACAATTCTTAGTTCTTCTCAGTTAATTAACATTTTCACCCCATCAATTATTTGGGGGGGGGGGGGAGAGAATACTTTATCTACTTACTTGGTTAAATACATAAATAATGTTTCAATAAGTAAATAAATTCTACCAAATGCTGCAATTTGATGGTTTCAGATATTCTAAGCATTTGATATGCCCTGTGAACTTGTTGATTCACTTCCCAGATGAAATAAAATATTTTTATTTATTTATTTATTTAGTTTGTCACTCATTTACAAGATAACAGGAATAAGAATAAACATGAATAAGAACACAGGAAATGGGGACAGGGATGGAAAGCACGCTGGTGTGTTTATGCACGCCCCTACTGACCTCTTAGGAATGTTGTGAGGTTCACAATAGATAGTTTAAGGTTAAAGTTATGGGGGTTTGATGATTTAACATCAGAGTCAGGTAGTGCATTCCAGGCATTGACCACTCTGTTGCTGAAGTCATATTTTCTGCAATTGAGTTTGGTATGGTTTACCTTGTTTTTATCTATTGTGTGCTCCTGTATTATTGCGGTTGAAGCTGAAGTAGTCATTGACAGGTAGGACGTTGTAGCACATAATTTTGGACATGAATGAAAGAAATAAATGGGTACAGTAGGACAGCAATGGTAGACACGCTGGTGCATTTATGCATGCCCCCTTTACGGACCTCTTAGGAATGGGGTGAGGTCCACGGTAGACAGTTTAAGGTTGAAACTGTGAGGATTAGACGATGCACCGTATTTTTTGGAGTATAAGATGCACCTTTTTTCCTCAAAAAAGGGGCTGAAAATCTGTGTGGGTCTTATACACCAAATACAACATTTTTTGCCTCCTGAAGCCCCGCCCCTTCACCAAAAAGAACCATGCACACCCTTATGGAGGCTTTCAGAGAGCTCCTGGGTGCTGGGGACGGCAGAAATGAGCAAAAAATGGACCGTTTTTTGCCCCCCAGCCCGCAGCAGCACTCTATAAGCCTCTGTAAGGTTATGGATGCAATTTTTTTGACAAAAAAAACGGGCCCATTTTTGTAAAAAGCGAGTCATTTTTTGCTCGTTTTTGCCCCCCACCCTCCAGGAGCACTCTGCAAGCCCCTCCAAGGCTCTTCATTTAGACATTGTAACAGATAATTTTGTACACTGTGCTTAGATCATATCATAGGCGGCACAGTTCAAGATTGTCCAAGGCCAAAATTTGAAGCCTGGTGGCATAGGGAATCCTATTGTGTGTTATTGGGTGCGCTTCAGGGTATTACTCACCATCTTTAAAGCCCTCCATGGTAGTGGATCTGGGTACTTGAGAGACCGCCTCCTGCCGATTACCTCCCTCCGACCAATTAGATCACACAGATTGGGCCTCCTCCGAATCCCATCCGCCAGTCAATGCCGACTGGCGACTACGCGGAGGAGAGCCTTTTCAGTAGCAGCTCCGACCCTGTGGAACGACCTCCCCGTTGAGATTCGCACCCTCATCACCGTCCAGACCTTCCGCACAGCCCTCAAGACCTGGCTATCTTGCCAGGCCTGGGGATAAGTTTCTAATTCACCCCGCCCGAGTGTTGAATGAAAGTTGTGTTTTTTACTGTTTATTTTTGTCACATACTGTTTTTGTTTTATATTGCACTTCCCCTTTCCCTACGAATGTAAGCCGCCCTGAGTCCCCTCAGGGAAAAGGGCGGCCTATAAATCCCAATAAATACAAATACAAATACAAATTTATAGATTCCCTTGCAGGGAATTTCTAGTATTGATAGTGTTTCTTTGTAGTAATTTTATTAATATGGAACATCAAGTAAATGGAAAAAACTTAGGTAAATCTCTACAGAGGCCAGGCTGCCTTGAATGGATGCAGATGAGCCATTCAGAGATATGATGGATATTTTCTAAGAGTTCCTGCCCTGAACATTCTCACTTGTTGACTGCAGACATTAAAGGGTTGGCTGTGGGGCAGGGAAGAAGGAGGAATGCTGCCAAAAAGCTTCAAAGCTCTTTCCAAAAAGAAGTTTAAAATCCATTTCTGGCTAGAATTGAAGCATTTTAGTTTTTCTGGAATGAGAGTGAACTGTAAAAGGTGTTTGTGGGGGTTGGGTAAAAAAGAGATCAAAAGAAGCCAAAAATGTAATACGGTGAATTGATTTTGGCAAAAGGCTGTTGCATGAAAATGGAAGAATTGAATCTGCTGAAATCCAGCCAAGCACCCAGATGCCTTCACAAATGCAAACTATGTTTACAAACAGAGGAAAAAGTGAGGAACATCCTCATGCAGTTCAGTCACTTTAATCAACTTCTTTTACTTTTCAAGAAATGTCTTCTCCCGTATAATTCCCCTCCCCATCATTTAAGAGATACAATATCCTTTCTTGTGAGCTGCGGTGACTGGTTAAAATGCAGTATTGTAGGCAAACTCTGTCCACAGCCAAGAGTTTGATCCTGACTCAAGATTGACTAATCCTTTCATCCTTCCAAAATCAGTAAAATGAGAACCCAGATTATTGGTGGCAATATGCTGACACTGTAAACTGCTTAAAGAGTGCTATAAAGCCCTATGAAGTGGTATGTAAGTCTAAGTTCAATTGCTATTGCTATCTTTTTTGGGGGTAGAAAGCATCATTTGTACTATTTCCATTTTCTGAAAGGCTCACACATACAGAACTGTCTTTGCATGTCTTTCTGTAAGTAATTCAGAACCTTGTTTCCTAAACTTGCCTTTCACATCTAATTCTTTATGCTTAGGTTTCAAATATTCAGAGGGTTTTTTTAAGGTGGTATATGCATTTCAGTGATAATAATAATTCTTAGACCCTTGCTTAGGATTTGAATTATTATATTTCCACCAATCTCAGATGTCCCAGAGGTGCTTTTTCAAGAGACAACTGAAAACCCAGTTGCCTCTTGAAAAAATAACTTTGGACAACTATGACCTGGATGACTGAGAACCTCCATAGACACCAGTCTTTGATTGAAATTTAACTGTAGGTTACCTACACATAATAACCACCTTGTAACTAATAGAATACCTTTGCTTTATCAAAGCTTTTGACAAAGTCTCTCATGTAATCCCTATTAAGACAATAGTCAAATATAGATTGGACAATTTCACAATTGCCTCAAGGATGATACTCAAAGGGTAGTTATAAGCAGGGGTGAAATTGTACCAGTTCGGGCCGGTTTGCCTGAAGTCGTAGTAAAAAAAATGCTACCAGTTCATCTGAACCAGTAGTCAGCTGTGCTATGTGATTTATATTTGCTAGAAATCACATGGTACAGCTGATTGTCACACAGCTGATCGTTGGAACTTTTTTTAAAAAAACTTTTTACAGCATTTTTAAGCTACCAGTTCTGGAGAACCAGTAGTAGAAAAATGCTTTAAAAAGTAAAAAAAAAGTGCTGATGATTGTGCAGCACAGCTGATTGTCGCACAGCTGATCATCAGAACTTTTCTAAAACTTTTTCAAGCATTTTTGAACAACTGGTTCACCTGAATAGATAGTAAAAAAAATGGTTTTTAAAAAGTTCCGACGATCAGCTGTTCAACAATCAGCTGTGCTGCATGATTTATATTCACCAGCAGGAAATCCTTAGCACCTGTGTTGTGTGTGTGCATGCCCAGCAAACCTGTAGCAGACTTCAGAGTATTTCACCCCTGGTTATAAGTAGTGTAAAATCTACCTGGAGAAACATCTCAAGTGGGTTCTCTGTCCTGGACCTGATTACTGTTCAATATTTTTATCAATGATATAGAGTATAAAGTTGAAGGAATGCTTACCAAAGTTGCAAATGACACAAAGTTAGGAGAGGTTTCTAATACCATGTTTCCCCGAAAATACGAACCTGTCTTTTATTTTTTTCCACCAAAAAAGGCAACAGGTCTTATTTTCAGGGTGGGAATGTCGTCCACTGACTCACCTCACTTGTGCACATTGCCCTTGACTTTTTTTTTCACTATCAGGGGACTTCAGGAACTTCTTCCTCCAGCAAGGCCAGCAAGGCCTTCCTGAAGGCCTCTGCAGCCAATAATAGCTCCAGATCAATCTGGAGTTCTGTTATTGGCTACAGAGGCCTTCAGGAAAGACTTACCAGCTGCAGGAAAAGAAATGGGCCGTGGGGTGTGAGGCCTGACTACAACTATCCGAAGGTAAGTAGTAGGGCTGCTCCATCCCCCATCCCCATCCTAGCTTAATGTTTACCTGTGCACCCTGGAGTGGGTAGGGTCCTAATTAGGGCTTATTTGGTGCGGTTAGAGCTTATATTGGGCTACGTTTCAAAATCAAGCTAGGACTTACTTTCTGAGTGGGTCATATTTTTGGAGAAACACAGGTAGCATCTGATTTATATAGCCACCCATCTTATCAAAAGTAACTTCATAATTGTCTTCAAATATCTGTAGGACAGTCTCATTGTAGAAGGTTTAGACTTATTCTTCTTTGCTCCAGAAGGTAAGGCTATCAGGGATGGTATACTGAATCATGCAGTGTGCAGGAGGGTTGGCTTGATGACCTCTTAAGTCATTTCCAACTCCATGATTCTATCTTTGGATTCCCGTATGTAAAATATATTTTAAAAGATACTATGCTGTACAAATTTGACTCAGTATGCCTGATCGTTATTTAAATACAGGTATAAATTAGTGCTTGTCATGAGTTGCTTATTCACTACTTCTTGAGAAATCAAATCACATCTGTATACAATCTTTTCATATCTCTTGTTCCCAGGTAATGCTGCTCCCATTTTTGAATTCTGGGAGTTGATGTCCATGGATCTTAAAATCATCAAGGTTGAGAAACATTGCTTTAGGTGCATGGAACATTCATAATTAGGAAGAAAAAATAGATCAGAGTCAACTTGCCATTTGATGACAGACCAGTCAGCCAGGGTACCCTTGTAAGAAGTTTACTATTAAGGTAAAGGTAAAGGTTCCCCTTGCACATATGTACTAGTCATTCCCAACTCTAAGGGGTGGTGCTCATCTCCGTTTCAAAGCCGAAGAGCCAGTGCTGTCTGAAGACATCTCTGTGGTCATGTGTTCAGCATGATTAAACACCGAAGGTGCACAGAACACTGTTACCTTCCCACCAAAGGTGGTTCCTATTTTTCTACTTGCATTTTTATGTGCTTTCGAACTGCTGGGTTGGCAGAAACTGGGACAAGTAACAGGAGCTCACTCCATTACATGGCACTAGGGATTCAAACCGCCGAACTGCCTACCTTCTGATCGACAAGCTCAGCGTCTGAGCCACTGAAGCACAGTGTCCCTTAAGAAGTTTGCTACTGGTTCCCAATTCAAAGTATATGGTTATGGACTCTGGATTTAAAAAAAAAAATTAAAAAAAGAGATTGTACATAATATTAGAAGTATTTCCAATTAAGTCTATGATTGATGTCATTGTTGTGTTTAACTTTATTCAAAGGACTTGCAAGCATAGCCTTAATGGACTGAGGCTGAAACTTCTTTAGAAATAGGCAATCAGCCGAGAGAAGTATGCTGGGAGGCATGCTAACGTCCAAGGTAAGATAACCGAGGTTTCACCTCCTCTTTTATTTTATAGTAATGTTTGTTAGGTAAACTTTACTTTTCTTTTGATGCTGATTCAACAGCTGATTTTCTTACCCAGATTTCATTTTTATACCCACAGAAAGAAAATTGCAAGATCGTTATGCAATAATAAATGCAAAAGGACTTTGTCTGCTGCTGGCTCTGCTTCATACCTGCCTAGGGCATTTGCCTGAATTAAAACTGCTTTGATGAAATGACATTCAGAATTTGAATATGAACATGTGAAAATGAACACCAAAACCTGTGGTCTGGCATGAACAGCAATGTATTCATACTGGTTCTCTTCCTTATACACAGATCTTTGTTACCATGGCTGATGGGTCATCTGGCAGGACGAGATAATAATGCACATTTACCTCGGAAAGGGGGGTATTACAATTAAAATCTTTAGAGGTATTAAAAGAGGAGAAGGTAGTTCAAACATGGTTCCAGTATGGGCAATTACAGGCTAGGTGGAAAATAGATCAAAAAATTGGTTTTATTCAAGTTGAGGATAATCTGTTTAAACAAATAAGAGATCAAAGCTTAATGCATATAAAGAGGATATATAATGTATTAATACAGATGGATTCAGAAACAGAATTAGTTAAAGATTGTATGATAAAATGGGCTCAAAATATTGAGGAACCAATAATGTTGGATACATGGGAAAGAATCTGGGTAAGAAATGTGAAATTTACACAAGCTCAAAATCTGAGAGAAAATTTTTACAAGATGTTCTATAGATGGCATTTAGATCCTAAAAAGTTGGCTTCTATGTATCCGAATGTACAGCCTAAATGTTGGAGGTGTGGTTCTCTCGATGCTACATATTATCATATATGGTGGACTTGCCAAAAGGTTAAGGCATTTTGGATAAAAATATGGTGGGTCATGCAAAATGTTTTTAAAAGAAGGATAAAGTTTAGTCCTCAGTTATTTTTACTAGGTATATGTACTGACTTTACAGTGGTAGAGACCAATTTGACTTTGCACCTGATAACTGCAGCAAGACTGTTGGTGGCGCAATATTGGAAGAAGGAAGACTTGCCTACAATCCAAGAATGGACATTGAAAGTAACAAACTTAGCTGAAATGGCTAAAATATCGGCATATCTCAAAGATCATTCAAATGAGAGATATAAACGAGACTGGAAAAAATGGATTGACTATATACAAAATAAATACGGGACTAAGAAATTCCAGTTAGCCTATGCTTAAGATCAGAAATGATTTAAACTGTTAAAAGTTAGTTCAGTAAGAAGAAGCTAAGGTCAATCTAGAATGTCATTAATTTCTTTATTTCCTTTTTCTCAATAGATTTTAGACTGTGTTAGTTAAAAATCCATACCGGGTACGGGTTCTGGGAAGTCGGGGGGGGGGGGAAGGAGGAGGGGGGGTGGGGGGGTGGAGGGAGGGAGGGGTACACACAACAAAAAAAAATTGTACTTCAATGTTTTAATGATTGACAAATGACATATTTGTGTTTTTTTAAAGAAAAATAAAAAAGTTCTGTTTAAAAAAAAATAATAATAATAATGCACATTTAAACCACTAAGTATAAAAAAGAAGACAGACAATTACCTTAAAAACAAAAAAAAGATGAGTAATTAGGTTGCTAATGAAAAGAGCTGGCAAAATAACAGATCAGATGCAACTTACGAATCAAATATCGAACACTCATAGAGCTCATCAAACTAATGAAGCTATTATAAATGACATAACTAGAACAAGAAAAGTATCAGAATGCCTAAACAAGGATTACAAACACTGCATCTTAGCAGCAACTGATAAAATGAAGAAACTTCTGGACAAGGAATACATAAGAAAGAATTCAGGCTGATAGACATGCTAGAACAATTGATAAGATCCCCAAAAGAAGTACTAGGTGTGTGTATAAACTAAAGTACTTGAGTGTAGACAATTATATTGGATAAACAAGTATCCCTGTTTATATACAGATTTTTTTAAAAATATCAATTTTTTTTCCAAAAAGGTGAAATGAATATTAGGCTAGAAAAACATGGGAAAGTCTTTACTGAAGAACTATTCCCCCAAAAGTATTGGAGACTACTTTAATAAACCTTCCCCCAAAACTGGGAGGAAAACTATCAAATGTTGTCAATAATTGACATTTTGTTCCCTCCAAACAGGTAGAATATAAGGGCATTACAGCTGTTGCTGAGTTCAGTTTAATGTTAGCAATAAAAGAAACTAGATACTAGGTAAAATATCAACTCACCATTCACTGATCTATAAAACTACTTGAAAAGCCATTTTATTAAAAAAAATATCTAGACCCAAATTCATTGAGCAAACGGAGGTTTTCTGGGAAAGGAATAAGGAAATTTGAGGGAATAAAATTAATTGAAAACCTTGGGAGCAGGCCTTTCCCATCTCCTCAGAAAATCAATGTGCGCTTAAAGGAATAGATGAAATGACTTTTGCTATGACCTCTAGCGGACATAATACAACAAAGCATGAAATTTTGACTACTCAAAACATTTCTTTCAGAGGGATATGGTTTGATCTGACACTGTGTACTCTGTCTGACCCTGCATGTTGCATGGCTATTTTGAGAGCAGGGACAGGATATGTGTGTATTTTGAAGGGATTCAGTTAAAATATTTTGCCTCAGTAGACTAAGACAGGAGAGAAAGTCTTGTCCATCTTTAAGGGACTGTGCTCATCTCTGTTTCCTAGCTAAGACCAAGGTCCAGGGAATGCAGCAATCTGCCCCCCCCCTCCTGAAGTGGCACTTATTTATCCACTTGCATTTACATGCTTTCAAACTGATAGGAGAGGCCCCTCTTTAGGGACCAGTAATAGATTAACAGTATAGCAAGCTTCCTAGCAGGGCAGGAGGGGGATCCAACTGTCTTCAGCCCTTAGCATCATCAGTTCAGCCTTGGAGAATAACTTTTGACTAAAACACAATGCTGTGAAATGATCTGATAAACAGAATCCTTTGGCAGGCAATAAAAAAAAAACCAGCAAAACCTCTGACTAACCTGGGATGCATACGCAAAACAGTAATTATTAGTAATTTGCAAAATATTAGATGCTGTCTTCATCACAAATTGAATAAATTATTCTAACAGTCATTGTTTTAGTCATTTGATAGAAAGCTCTTTAAACCTTGCCTCATTTAATTCCATTAGCATGCATCTATCATTCCTGAAATCATACTTAAAAATAAAAGAAAAAGAAATGATATATTTTATTTTTCTTTCTACTCTTCTCTGTATTTGTATGAGCAGTTTCTCAAATGTTGGATCACAGTATAAACACAACTAATACAAATAGACTCAAAGGTTTCTTGCATACTTACAATACTTTGAGTGTATTTGGATTAATTATGCATATAAAGATTTTAGCATTTAAATCTGTTCCCAATATATTTGCGTCAGTTATAGACATACCAGCTAAACAGAACTGTATAGTTCAGAAGAGAAAATGGGCATCAGTCCAATTATAAATGGAAATGACTAATGGATTTTAAGCTAAAGTGCGAAGGCATGAGGATTCTGTTCTGACCTGTGAATAAACTAAATATAAAAATGATCCTTGTCACATGCCTCAAGTGGAAAAAAAAATTTGACTGCAGAGATAAGCCATTTACTTGCCAATTATCAATAACAGATATCGTGACATATCTTAAATTCAAAGCTGATATAAAGTCCCTGATTATAAGAAGCTGCCTCATTCTCCGTCATTCAGGTTTCTTAATTCAGTTCTTATAACCATGACCGGCAGCTCTCCAAGATTTCATAACTGGGAACATTTTCAACTTTTCTTGGAGAAACTGGAAGTTGGCCCTTTTCCATACAAACTATTGTGTTCAATCTCTAAACATAACCCCTTCTCTTTTTATTCCCACAAAGACTGTCTGAAATCGGTTATAGTAAATATTGGCTATAGTTTCAATTAGCTGAAGGGGAATACAAATATACGTAGTTTCCTCTCTATTAAAGGGAAAATGAGTATTAAGATTAAAAATCAAGAAAACCTAAGAACCAAAGTACAGAAAAAAATGTTTCAAGAGTAGAAAATACTTAAAGGGACAACTAAGTTACTATAACTTTTAGAGGGACTGAATAGGCTTCTCTTCATGATGTCATCAGGTGCATGTTAAAATATATGTGGGGAGGGAAGGATCTTATAATAATAAGGAGCTTCAAAGGATGCGTATCAGTAGTGGTTATATAGAAGCACACATGATATATATGTCCTCTGATTCCAAGAAACTTTAAATAAACATGAAGAAAGATAGTGATCAAATATTTCTGCTTCCCTAGTTTGCAAAGCATGTGTTAGATGAATGTAATGGCTACATTTGCTGAGGGCTTTTTGTCCAACTCTGCACTACAAGAAAATTAGAATTTTATTTATTATTCCCTTCCTCCCATTTTTCCCCTCCAGAAGCTTTACACATAATCAAGGCACCGCTTCTAAAAGAATCAACAGCAACTGCAAGTCAGTTTCCTCCAAGCAGTTGATCTCCAGATAGACTTCATCTCCTATTATTCATTCCTCTCTCTCTTCTCTTTCTCTCTCTCTCTCTCTCTCTCTCTCTCTCTCTCTCTCTCTCTCTGTGTGTGTGTGTGTGTGTAGAAGGATAAAACTGCTTTATAATCAGTTAAATTGATATAAATGTGGTAGACCAGGCGAAATAAAATAATAAGGGGGGGGGGAAATGTGGGGGTGTACCAATTCAAAGTTTTCTTCCCCTTTCAGTCAAATTCTTTCGTTAACATGCTGGTCTGGGAAAGAACTTTTTAATCAATGCGAATGAAACATTATCAAATGGGAGACCAAAGAATGTTGAAGAGGGCATAAAGGAAGGAAAACACTGGGGAGCAAGACTGGGAATCCGCTGATGGAAAGAAAAAGTGACTGTCAGCAAGGCGTTTGATTGATGATGAGTGAAAAGCCCAGGGAAATCTTTCAGGCGCTTCTACTCCCCTCCTAGCACAGTCGGAGAGAGGCAACTCCGGTGCTGGGAAACGGAGGAAGGGCGGGAGGGAGGCAGCGACGAAAGAGGCGTGTCTCTTGCCCACCGCCTCCGTTCCGAAAGCCGCCGGGCGTCTCAGCCTGAGAGCGGCGCTGTCAGAGCCGGTGCTGTGCGGCGCTAAGAAAGGTTGCGCTCAGCGGAGGAGCCCAGAAACCGATCCAACTTCGCAGGAGTTTCCCTCGGCTCCTTCAGCCATGCCCTCCGCGGCCAGTCGGGTTTGGCTCGGAGGAGGCGGCGGCGGAGACGGCTTCGGCAGCGCTTCTGTACAAGCTGCCCCGGGCACTTCGGCAGCCGCGTGCTCCGGGCGCAACGCGGCGCCCGCCGCCACCCCTCGCTGAAGCTAGCAGCGTCGCCAAGACATTGGGTTGTTCGAGGAGGCGCACCGCCGCGCGCTCGACGGCTTGCCGGGACAGCAGAGCAGCTGTTCCCGCCTCGTGGACGGCGAAAGTGGGTGGGGGTGGTAGGAAGGGGTAAGGGTGTGTGTGAAGGGACCGAGAGAATCCACAGAGCGGCCGCCTGCCCGAAGAGAAGCCGGGCGGGACAGCCGTACCCGCCCTTCCCGGCCCCACTCCTCGTAGGCTGAAGGCACTTTTCCTCCCTCGAGCCCCTCTTCTACTTCTGTCCCCCCCAAGCCATGACCTTTGGCCGGGGTGGCCCGCCGGTGGTGGTGTTGAACGTGGGGGGCACCCGCTACTCTTTCGCTCGGGAGGCGCTGAAGGACTTTCCCCTCCGGCGGGTGAGCCGCCTACACGGCTGCCGGTCGGACCAAGACGTACTCGAGGTGTGCGACGACTACGACCGCGAGCGGAACGAGTACTTCTTCGACCGGCACTCCGAAGCCTTCGGATTTATCCTGCTCTACGTGCGCTACGGCCACCTGCGCTTCGTGCCCCACATGTGTGAACTCTCCTTCTACAACGAGATGATCTACTGGGGCCTGGAGGGATCCCACCTGGACTATTGCTGCCAGCGCCGGCTGGACGACCGCATGTCCGATACTTATACCTTCTATTCGGCGGAAGACATCCGGACAGAGCCCTCCGGAGGCGAGAGCGGCAGTAACAAAAGCAGCGGCCAGCCCGAGCCGCCCAAGGGCCAAGGGAGCGACGATGCTGTGGCCCCTCCTGGCGCCGGCGAGAAGAAATGGCTGGAAAGGATGAGGAGAACTTTCGAGGAGCCCACCTCGTCGGTGGCCGCCCAAATCCTGGCCAGCATTTCCATCCTGTTCGTCATCGTCTCCATGGTGGTGCTGTGTGCCAGCACCATGCCGGAGTGGCGAACAGCTGAGAACCGAAGCCTGGAGGAGCAGAGCAGGTACACAGCAGACTCAATCAGGGAGCCTTCAGGGTAGGATGGAGTGATTAATATTTCCCCCATCAGTGGTGTAACCTCTGTCCCTTCCGGTCTTCTCTGTGTCTTCTTCTGCCAGCATCAGTTTGCCACATTGGAGATCCCAACTCATTACGCATCTCATTTGGCAAGGGGTAAGCTTGGTTTAACAACCAGGTGGTTCTTAAAACCAGATCACTAACTTCTAGGGGCCTGTATACCAACACAACTTATAGATGGGTTTAGCTTTCCTGGGAATTAAGGTTAAATTTAACCGGGTTTACTTCAGGCTACTAGGAAAAAGAAAAGGAATTCACTGTGTGAGTCTTGTAGCATCTACGGATAAAACCTCCTTGAGCTCCAGTGAAACTGATAAAATAATGCTAAAACTAATCAATCAGCCAAGTTTTCAGGAATATAGGGGCTCTTCAGAACAAATCAATGGCCTCTTGGTATTGTGCAAAAATGTGTTGTTCCTTTCATTGGAAGGATTCTGTTCTTCCCCAGAGAAGTCTGTTAAAGTTGTTTTATACATAAGCTTCCAAATTTTATTCTGAGAAGCCTTCAGTCAAACAGGATTTATCTTGGGAAAATCATGTAGAGGCAGAAAAATCTTCATTGTTCTCAGACATTTTCTATCAGTTCCTGCTATAGGAAGAAATGTAATAAATGTTAGGCTTGTACTGACCTCATGTTCAATGCCAGGTAAGTGGCTTACAAGCCATTTAGAACTAAGGAGAGCAGCCTTTTTGAATCTGCTTTATTTTTTTTACCAAAAGCCCTAAGACCCACCCACCAGTCAAGCGCAGACATACACACACCAATTAAAGAACAGGGTGTCTTTCAGCACATCCTGAGCCTAAGAATTTATTTTTGGTAACCAGACTGAACTCTCAGTTCCACAAAAATCCCCTCATGGTTACCCCAAGCCTTCTTAATTTCTGCAGCTTAGTTTAGAAGTAAAAGATTCCTGCTGATAAACTGCAGATGAGCCAGGGATCAACCAGTAAAACTCAATTTACATTTTATTCATCTTGCCCAGAACGTACCTGCAAGACTCTCTTATGAAAGTTCATATATTTTTTATGGAAGTTTAAAAGAAGTTTGGGAAAAAAATAGGTTTGAGATTTCAGTTCTTAATCAGGTTGGAACCAACATTATTTGGCATTTAGAATCCAGCACAGAAATTTGTCCTGCTTTTCCTCAGATTTGCTGGCTGCTGAACCACAGCTGTTAGATAGCATCTCCATCTGAACTGGTTTATTCAAAATGTGATAAAATTGTAAAATCCAGAATGCCTAAATAGAATGGCCACTGTCTTGTGCTCAACAGATATCTGACATTGTAAATTGCAATACCTTAGGAGGGGTGCCAAGTTGAGGAAAAGGTCAAAGCAAATCCTTTTTATCATAAAACAAATTGTCCTGCAGATCACCAACTTTTTCAAAGATTATTGATTTTATAATACATTCAATCATACATCAAACTAACATATATATTTTTTATATACAGACAGCTTTTGATCGTTTATCCCATGGAATAAGAAATGAATGAGCGGATATATTTTATTGAATTATTTTTTTGATGCTGTTAAGAATATACCTATAATGGTATTCTTCCATTTGTCTAATGTAGATCTATGAAAGCTTAATTACTTCCACACACAGAAGCTGGGCCAGTAATAGTATTTTCTTAATTATCTTTGTGTCCCAAGTAAGAGAGGAAAATATGCCAGATTTCATTTGCTTCAAATGCCCATTATTTCTGGAATCTTTTCTCTTTAGAAAATAATCTATGCCATTGTTTTTGCAGAATCATAGCCTTAAAATACTCTTGTTCCTGCAGTTCTGTTTTTTCTACTTTCCACCATGGTTGCAGTCATCCAGATTTTGTTTTCCAAGTTTTACAGTACTCAAAAAGAATGATAGGAAAGGCTTATTATTATACAATTGCACCTGCTGCCACTGAAGTACTGGAAACTCTGTGATTATTGCTATTTATCCTGCCCCCTGAAGTAAAACATTTATTATAAAATAATCATCTTACTTTATGAATAATCTTCCTTATGCCTATATACAAACTCCAAATTGAAACATACATGTTTAAGTGGAAGCTTTCTAAATGGGTTACCAAAATGGTTGCCAACCAGTTTTGCCTGAACTGGAGAAAGGGACATTTGAATTTAAATGGTGGTGGAGACATATGTCCTGTTTCTAGAGTCTGATTGCAACCATCAGATTGTACTTTACACCTGTACACATACTCTTCACTTGTTATTTAATGGAACCAGATTGTACCAATTGAAATAGTCTTAGCTCAACGAGTTATCTTATTTCAAAAAGCAGGATTGCCAAATGGATTCTGCAACTTGAAAAGTGCTACAAAATAAGGTATGCTTCAAATGAAAGAACACTTTATAACCTTAATGTGAGCAACCTTATTAGTGTCATCACTCACTTACACATACAGAAATACAGTTCTATATTTTGCTTCCTTATATATCTTAAGATCTTAATACAGTAAGATTTTTTTAATCCCATAGATATGAAACAAGTATTTTAAACAGTGCAGTTGATATGTTTAACCAATTTGTGTTTAAATGAGAAGCTTACACAATGCATTCATATTTTGCTTAAATATAAGTATCATGAAATTTTATATAAAAATAGGATAAAATGACCCTTAAGTCTGAGTAAGATGATGTAATATTTTAGTCCATATATCTCCAAAGCTAGCTAGTACTTTCTATTAATGAGCTAATGATCTGTAACATATTTATTTCAAGTTTTTGCTAAGTATATGTTTTGGTTTTAAGGAGCATGGGTCATGGCCAATCAACCAATATGTTTGTTTTAGTGGTGTGATGAAAGCAGCTTAAACACACACACTCCAAAAAAGATTGGTTCAGTGACAAGTAATAACATATAGTGATATCTCTTCTATGAACAGAATATGTTATGTATGAATATCTAATCTGTTTAACTATTCATTTTAAAATTTATATCCTCACACTCCTGTCATGCCTGCCAATGGCAGATTGATGATGAGTTGTGATAATGAGCTTTATAACAGCCACTCATTCTTATAGACTAGGCTATTTACAAATATAAAACAATAAAACAGTTAAACCCCACAGGTAGCTGGGCCTAAAAGAATAAATCATATCAAACCAGGGGCCCCATAAACACATGAGGACCCCCACAAACACATCAACCTTCAGCCTGAGACTAAAGCGCTTTTCTTCTTAAATACTTTGGGTGTTGTCTCCGGAAGGAAATTGTTCCAGAGGGCAGGGATTACGACATAGAAGGCATACTTCCTTTGTCCCATGAGATGACAGTGTTTATTAGAAGGGGCGGGAGGCAACCCACTTTGCCAAATGTATTGGGCAGGCAGAAATAGTAAAAAATAAACAATCTCTCAGGTACTCAGGTCCTATGCCAGTTTACAGTGCAACAATGAAGTACAACAAACAATATCAATTAAACCAGGATGAATAAAATAATAATAAATATTCCCAAACACACACACACACACACCAGTGATCACATAAAGTCATAAAACCTGCAGAGATTAAAAAGAATGGAAGAGAATATTTTTAGCTCAGGATTGAACTGTGGAGTTCTTGGTTCTCCCTGAGCTTGATTGTTTTTTTGCAGACATTTTATTACCAAACTAGGTAATATCATCAGTGCACCAAGGTCCTCACATTAAAAAGAATGCTTGCTATACCAATAGATCTATAGGTTTCTATTAAAACCTGCCAGGAGGGTGAGAGCCATTTCTTTTTTGCTAATGGAAAGTAATTCACAGAAATGTGCGTTATTCAGTTCTACATAATATACTGAATACATGCAATGAAAAAAGACACCCATCTGCCTTATAGAGTCCTAGAATTGAAAAGGTCTCAAAAATCATCTAGTCTGACATGCTGCCAAGTGGAGAAAATTTAGTGTTATGTTACCTGTAGGAAATGGCCAGCTATCCAAAATGCTGTAAGTAATGTTAAAGAGGTTTATTTTACTGAACATATCAAGTAGCTGTTAGTTAAATACATTTCTTGATTATAGATCTTTTCATGAAAGAGTTGGCTGAAATTCAAAAGCCAAAGATTTTTAAGGCTTCAATTTTTCTGTTCTTTGCCATTACACTAAGAATACACGGACTACTCTGAAGGAAGAAGAAAAGTTGTGGAAATGTTTTTGATTTTGTTTTGTTTTTGCCTCCCCTCCCCCATTTGCTTTTATTTTCTGAGTAACAAGATTGGTCTCCCAAAATTTCTAGCATCACATTTGTTTGTTCACTTTAATTGCAACAATTTGCAAAATTTGTCTGCAAGCGGCTTAGTTATGCTGATTGATAATGTGACTCAGCACTAAGGCAGACCAGTTTATTTTCAGCTGAATATTTTTTCAGGGGCCCTGATGCTCGCTGCCCGTGGTTGTTTTCTTTTTTTACAGACATTTCATCATTACATTACTAGGTAATGATAGCAAACTAGCACTGCTAATGTTACCTAATCAAACGTCTGCAAGAAAACAATCAAGCTCAGCGAGCACCGAGGACCCCTCATTTCAACCCTGAGCTACAAATATTTTCCTTTAACTGTAGAATATTTTATCCTTACAGTTTCCCCCATACTTCAGTTTAAACCTTAGCTGTAACCATATAGGCATTTTTTTGGCTAACTCTGGTCCCAGATGAAGATTTACATCCACATGAATTTCAAAAAACACTGGTTGATCACCTCAAACTTGAGAGCTGTATGCAACGAAATTTCATTTAAATGTATTCTGATTAATGTACATTCAAAGTGACAATAAAGTTATTATTCTATTCTAGTCTATTCTCAAGGTAGACCTAGATTCAGCTACCTATGGAGATCTTTCTTACTTTGTCAGAATTGTTAATTATTACACACATACCACATTTCACAGCACTCTTGTCATTGCAAGAACAAACAGGTTTCTGAGCACTTTAGTACCTGGTGGTGAATAATACCCTTGGTTCACCAAGGCTGAATAATAGTTTTGAGGCTAATATCAAGCCTTTATTTTTCTTAACTGTTTTTTCAACTACTAACTACTATAGGAGATGTGGCAGTAAAGTATGACAACAGAAAAAAAGAGACGGAAGTTTCAGTGCATTTCTTCAATTTAACTTTTGTTAAACTACTGGAAATTTAATATATGCGACTTACAAATATATTTGGTGGTTTGCTGACAAATTTTGGCAGAATGAACCAGGAGATGCAACAAGACACCTTATTAGCTACAGTTTGGCCTTCCATGCACTAATCCATGCATTCATTTTTGTCTTAATGAGATATGTGAACAGTCTAAAATTGCACTAGTTTGTGATTGGAAAAAATCTAACAATACACCCTCAATTTCATCTTGGGGTATTATGTACGTTTGCTTTATCTGAGTTGCAAAACTTTAGAAAATCATACACTGACAGCTGTGTGAAAATTTATTCTGCAAGTTACATGGGTCATGTTGGCTAATCTTTGTGCATCACTCCTAATAAACTAAACAGACACCCAACTTTTAGTGGTTGGTAACTACCTTTGGAATAATTTGGAGAAAATTATTTGTTTGATTTTGATTTGATTTTATTATATTTATATGCCGCCCTTTTCCCCCGAAGGAGACTTCTCTTCTCTGGAGGACAATCTTTTTTCCTAATATTATTTTCCCAATCCTCTAGAATTTAATAATTTGTGAAGTTGCAAGTAGTGGCCTTCCATTTTGTAACTTTTTTTTTTTTTGCATTTTACTAGATTCTTTAAAAAGTTTAAGTTTCAACTTGTAGTATATAGTGCTTTTGTTGATGCAGTTTTATTCACTTTTAACTAGGACTATTTTAGATCCAATAATCCAGATTGGCATGCATATTTTTAAGAATGAAAGATAGAAAGAAAAAATGTTTGTATGATGTTGAGTATTTTATTTGTAATGTTGTCTTTCAGAACAGATTGTGGAAGTGCAGATTAGTTGCCTTTTAGTTGAGAACTTTAGCTTTATATCCTAATTCTGCATGTTTGGATTAGAAAAAAAAATCCACTAAGTGAAGTACAAATAACTGCGAAACAATGTATTGCAGATTAGCGTATAAGATTACTTTGTGGTCTCTAAAAATATCAGATTTGCTTTCCAAGAGTAGTTGTTCCCTTTTGCTCTCAAGAATAAATAAATTATCACAATTAAGGAAGAAAACATAATGCATTTGCAACCCACAGTATTTCAGCAGGGAATATAAAAGAACCCAGTTGCTGGTGTTGCATGTTGAAAACAATTTGTGTTGATATTCTTAGGCAAAATCTCATCATCATCATTTGCAAAATAGCTTTTCTCTTTTTTGCTAAGTTAAGCACCTGATTCCCATAGAAATCAATAATATATTTATGCTTTGCATTTAATTGCTCTCTTATTAGAGGAAGCAGGTAGCAATTACCTCCTGGCAAAATCCAAGTCATTCTAGTAACCACCCAAATATCACTGCATGGAAACATGGGAATCTCCAAAGAGAGGGACACTGAATCATAAGTATCCATGGCCAGTCGGAGAAAAGCTCTGTTTTTATTCTCTCTTAATGGTGGCTGATTTTTTTTTCAGAGGCTAGATTTACCTGGCTGTTTGCAATCCAGTCACTTGGTCTTCTTTACAACCAAGGGATTTACCAGAGTTCTGAGACAACTACAAGCATTGCATGTCCATAGGTCCCAGTGACATGGAGAGCAAGCGTGAATAAGCCTTAAAACAATGAAGCAGGCAGGCAGGCCACCTGCCTCAGCTCTGCCCTAAAAACAAAATTCAGTCCCCAAGGCAACAATCTTCATTCTCTTTATTCCCACTGAAACTACAGGAAAAGCGTAAATCAGCCATGAATTAAGAAGAAAAGAAAAAAGAAAAAGGGATAAAGCAGCAAAGTATAGGACCAGCCAGGGATACAGAACAATCACTTATGAATAAAGGCAAATATATGTGTCCCAGGATAATATTGTCTAGGTCAAAGACAAAATCTCTGGTCCCAGTAAGAGATCCAGATTGGATCCTAAAACAATCAGCCTATTATTTGGATTGTGTTGGTATGAGAAACCACAAACTTCAGGCTGCTTAATACACACTCCTTTTTCTTTAAATGTCCTAGGATGAAAGCATGAGCAAAATTTCTGTTTTTTAAAGAATGTTTGTGTCACCTTGATGAGCATGAATTAATAGGAGAAAAAAATTACTAGTCTAATGTAATACATATGTATATATAATGTAACCATATTGTTTGGAAAACAGGATGGCAATTATGGGGATAAACATGTGGAAAATAATACACAGCAGGTTTTCTCTTCATTCTGAGAAGTGGAAGAAGTGAGCATGAATTTATTTAGTTTTTGAAAATGTAAACTCCATTTTCCACTTGGTTCCAAATGGCACATACCTCCTTAAGGATCTTGGCCTGTGAATTTCACAGTAAATGAATTCTACTGAATTATATGATATGGAAAATCTAATCCTGGAAGCTTTTTTTTTAAATGCTTTAGTGTAATAAGGTAAGATGCAATGCTACCTGACACTGTGAAGCTACATAAAACACATGCACACTGTTCCTGTAATGACAGTAAATCTGTCTATGGATGGTTTTAGAGATGAATATTAGTAACTTACTAGCCTCAGAAACAAGACTGAGCCATCCAGCCCTTACCACCGTATGCAAGAGTTGTGAGTCTGTTTGTGGTAACTGAGCATAAAATGACTGGATTCTTAAACAGAATTAAACCTCAGCATCTGGTTCTGCAAATGTTAGCTATCATTATCTAGGCAGCTAATCATATCAATCAAAAGCTTTCATTTTGCTGATTAATATTCTGAAGAATGTCAATACTGTAGCAGAATATTCATACTTGAATGAAAACTAAAACTTTGTCATAAGCTAAAAGAAAGTTGGCAGTCTTAGCCTGTAAGCACTTAACTTCATTTTAAATTTCCTTTAAAACATAGAAAATTAAGACATTAATTATACCACATTCAAATCCACAAAAGAATCCACAAATCCTTTTAAATTTTTAGTTGTATGACTAGACCTCTATTTAGAGCATTCAGTAGAGTTGGATTAATTTCCCATCAGTCTTGGCAGTACAGTTACCATAGATGAGCTTGCTGGGTTACTGAAAATTGTTGTCTAACCCAGGTGCTTTAGGAAGAGAAGCTAAGAGCATACTTACTGTTTTTAGCACATGCTAAACACTGCTGCAAATGTATATAAATTTTTCCTGGGGGAAAACTTCACAATTTAATGGGATTTACTTTCAGTGAAATAGATGCAACTGTGGCTTAAGACCTTGCTTTGTTTGTGCTGAATGGTATATCTTCAAGTTTAGGAATTGATAAGCAGAGGATTGTTTCCAAATATGTATGTTATTACCTTTGAAGCTTTGGGAGATAAAATGAATGAAAGCCAAAGAAAGCAACAAGAAGGGTTAATTGGTTTTGAACAGAGGGAGAACAGATAGGACCTCCAGTGCATCAGATTTAGTTGCACAAAACCTCTTGAACTGGGTCTAGGGTAAAAAGAGGAACTACTTGATAATTTGATCTCCCAGCAAAACTACGGTACTTAGGAGCCCATTAGCTCTCATGGACAAGTCACCCTTTTTCTTCCTTTGCTAGCGTTGTTCTTTAGGTTATACACTGAACTATTTTGGAGGCAGATTTAAAATATGAGACAGAACCAGAGCTGAAGTGGCGCAGTGGTTAGGGTGCAGTACTGACTGTTATCTGCAGTTCAGCAGTTCAAATCTCTCCGGCTCAAAGGTTGACTCAGCCTTCCATCCTTCCGAGGTGGGTGAAATGAGGACACAGACTGTGGGGGCGATATGCTGACTCTGTAAACTGCTTAGAGAGGGCTGAAAGCCCTATGAAGCGGTATATAAGTCTAACTGCTATTGCTATTGCTAACTACATTGGCTGAGCTCTTTGGAGTTAGCATATTCAATGATATTGAGAACTAACAGTCATCCCCCCCCCCCCCTTCATTCTCATGCTAAAAAGTTGCTGGCTCTTAAACATTGGAAGGATTAAGTTCCCTTTTAGCACTTACCTACATAATATTGGTTTGAAGCTTATAAAACATTATGTGAAAGCCATATAAGGATTTTATATAGTAGAACTTGAAAAAATGCTAATATTTTTGAAAAGGATTTTAATCCTTTAGGAGACCTAAATCCCTCTCATAGATACTACTTTTGAGCCAGGTACTTCCTATTCTGTACCTATGCAAATGGTTTTTCCTACCTTAGGGCAAGGATCTTACCTTTCTCACCACTGAACTAGTCTTGTTAGATAGGTCCCAATGGTCAAGTCTTTTGCCTAAAGGCAATTGCAAAGAAAGAATTAAGCACTTTCTCCCTGTCTGTTTGACCTGTCACAGGATAGATTTTTGCAAGTCTTGGTGCAGAAGGTAAAACTGTGAAGGTGATTGTTGGCATAGGCAAGAATGAGGAAGAACAGCAAATAAAAAACAAGCAAAATAAATACAAATAGCATGATATTAGGTTTTATGAGTTACAGAATCCTATGTATAGTTTGAGATAAGTGGTGGTAAATCTTCCTTCTGAACAAATAATAAATGTTATTCTTTCCTGAATTCACATTTGCTTTTAAACAATTCAAAAAAGGTTAATTACTGATTTTATTGGGATTGTGTAAGGGTAGCGGTGGGAATGCTTTTGGTTTCTAAAGGTACTTTGATACAAGAATAAAAGCACATCCTCATACACAAACTGATGTTGTCAGGTTTAATCACAGGCTGTCTTGTCTTTTGTTTTTCCCTCCTTCATGTTTCTTGTCTTGTATATTCCATTTTATTCAGATATTTAGTGGATGATGAGGCCATTCCTTTGATTTTTCTATTTTTAGCTCTCAACAAATTTGCAGAAAAATTCGATAAAACTTTGTAAAGGAAAATGTGCAATTTGCAACTGAAAGCTGCTTTGACAGCTCAGAATATAATTACTTTGAATACAACAAACTAGCCCTATTACTGATTTTTAAAAAAATTCTGAAGCAGTTTAAAGTAGAAGTCTATTTTGTTTAAGTCTTATCCGTAAGAGCAAAAAGTAAGAAAGCAATTAAATGAAAGGACTGGTTTGGAGTAATCTCCCAGGACTTGGAGAGTTACAAGAGACCTAAGTTTATAATCATCATACAATTGTTACATTAATTTTCTTAGAAGTGTAATAAATATTCTAAATTAAAGAAAGTTGATTACAAAAGAAATAAAATGGCCCTATCTATTGGAACATTTAGCTTAATTATTTTTCATGTCATATCTCTCTGGGTCCCTGCAAGTAATGCTGAACTACAATTTTGAATTTAATTCCTAAACACATGGGAAATTCTGGGAGATTCAAAGTGCCTACTCTCCTTCTGGTAAATTCTGAAGATCTGGTTCTTCCTCCAGGCCTTGGATTAGGATGAATGGAAGAAGAGGAGGTAGGCCTGTGTGAGAGTTCACTTGTGGGTCATTCCTTCCAGGTAGGCCATTGTTATGTAATTATTTTTCATTCTCTGTTTGCCCAGACTAATTTGGAGTCAGGTGCCCTTATAAATATGTCAAATAAATAGTATCCTCCCAAATCTCGGCAGAGCACCAGATTAACACATATTACTAGGTTCTCCATTGGAAATTTTTTTTTAAAAGGATTGTAGTTCAGCATTACAAAGTGCGGGAGGTATACAGGAATTGTTTTCACTACAACTGAGTAGACATATAGCTTATTGTATAACATATTACTCTATATTTATTTACTTTTTTGTTCCTTACCAGAATTATGTATGGAACTAAATTGCAAACCATAGACCAGCGTAATATTTAAAAAAATGCATAATTTCATAGTTTAAACTAGAAATAATCAGAGCAAAGTTAACATGTACCATTCTGAGATAAAATGTCACTATTGTTACATTTATTAGGATATTGATAGATTCTGCTACTCTTCATCAGGAAACAGGTTTCAGAAAGCAGAATGAAGAAAGAAGAATGAAATGAGACAGAGATGATGAAATGGAGGAAAATACGCAAAATTGAATAGTTTAGGCTCTATTATGAATTACAGTATTCAGGTTATGTTAGATGAGCAGAACTAATCCTCCCAACCACATAATCTAGTTGTTATTTGGATATGTCTCTAGTCTTAGATGAATACATATATTCTCTTGATAGGTAGTGAACTAAATGTAAATCATATTATTACGTTTAAATAGTATGTAAAGAATGATTGGCCAAGTTCTCAATGCCATTGTCTCTCTAATAAGCAATGGTAATAATTCTAAAGGATTGAAAAACAAAGTTAAAACACTCTATCCACAAATTAAGTCAAAAGTCAGCCATTTCAATACAAAAAGGTTGCACCATAATTATCTGGAAAAAAATTCAGTCTTAAATTTAAGATACTTCCCTTCCCCATTCCCCCACCAACAACCCTAAAGGCAAACAGACAAAAAAAAACTACAATGTAGGCAAAAGACCCGTGCCATGATGAGTTTCTTTACATAGTCCAGTAGAGGTACTAATTCTATTTGAATTAGTTCCTTGATAAATGAGTGTAGGTGTCACATATATATGCATATAGCTTTGCCTGTATAACTATCAGAAACTTTACTTGAAAAAAATAACAAAGATAGGACAAACAAAAAAAAGTAATTGAATTAATAATTACTGATTATTAATTGCTGATTAAACAAGGTACTGAGTTTATAGCATTTATTATCTTAGATGCATATACCAGCCATTATGTTTTGGTACACACAAATCATTCCTACACAGAAGCACACAAACATACCTTTCTACTTCCAGAGAAACAACAAAGGAGAAGGAAATAGATGGAGATGAAATGAGGGGAAAGAGTAGCTTCACACAGAATGAAAGAAAGAGAAATCCTGCTTAGACTTTAGAAAAGGGATTAAAATTGATCATGAAAACATCTTCAAACAAATCTTCAAAGGTATCCATGCTTTTCAGCAGTGATATCTCCAGTCGCATCATCTGACCATTTTTTTGTTCTCAACAGCAGTTTCTTTTCTTTTCATTCAATTCACAGGTAAGTATTTGGGAGGAAAGCTTTCCTTTCTTGATGAAAAGTGTATGCAGGTTTTGAAGCATCATATACACTGGAGATGGATATAAAACAGCCTGAGCCAAAAGTAAGGTTAGGGGAGGACTTTGTGATTAACGGTTTTAGTGTCTCCATTGTGGAACCACAAATGCTGAAATGATTCCAGCTTTGGAGATTTATTCAGGTTACAGGTTATGCCCAACTTGCCATAGGATTTTGCTTACTTTGGCATCCCATTTTGACCTCTAGAGACTGGGTCTGAATTTTCAGACTCTTCTAGCTGCAAAACAAGGGAAGCAGTGGACAAAGAGAGGGGCGAGGTCCCCTTTTCAATACCCAGCTGACAGAAGTTAAGAAATGCAGAAATGAAAACCAAGTGAATTTCAAAATGTTATTTTTGCCATTTTGGAATTAATTGAGGAAACAGAAGGGTAGAACTCTTTGTTGCAAACTTACTACCTCTGATGGTGTTATAGTGTTCTTTGGGCCCTTTTTATATACATGGAGCCCAAATTGCCCCATGTTCATATTATCTCCATGAATATTTTCAAAATTACAGTGCAAGTCCTCTCTTTCCCCTGCATTACAACTTCTGGAATAATAGCACTGCTAGACTGGAACCTCTACTTTGTTTTGAACTTTGCTGTTTTGAAGAAACAGTAAGGATATAGTTTAGCATGATTTTAGAGGTGGGAAGAAGTTGAGTGATCATTGTAGAGTGTCCTTTTCCAACTAACCAGTTCTTTTAGATGAGTTGGACTTTAATCTCCTTAAGCAGAACTATCACGTCTGGTCTGCAAATATCTGGATGCCCACTGGATGGCAACCAACTGTTCTTTGCTCTTTACCGGACATCTGGAACATCTGCCAGCTCAAAGAATGGCCAACTGAAGAATCCAATACATATGGAGATTGACTAATCTATGGACGCTTTGGATGTCCTTTGGCTTGTGTTTTGATGACTGGGGTTGCTGCAATGATTAAGTCTATTTCTGTTCAAAAAGCATTAGGCATGTCTCAGCATGATATTCAGCTTAAATCAGAAGAATCATCAATGTTTTAGAGCTTTTGTTTGAATTCCAACATTTCACAAAAACTATCTGCTGCTCTTTCAAGGTTGTAATAACAGAGAGGCGTTCCATTCTGTTCGCTGATTTCAAATGCTTTGGAGGACTGCTTGAGGTATTTTACTGCTGAATAGTAATCATTCATCCAGAAAAGCATTTTAAATGGCCCAACACTAGTATTTTGAAGACGTATTCACAGAGAAATTAAACTGCAGTATAGTTTGAACAAAATATAGGAATATTAAATTGTTTCACACATAGACACAATTCACTACTCCCAAAATCAAAGAAGTAAATGAAAAGATATGAAACATTTAACCTGACCAACATTCGTAAAGTCCTCAGATTTTAATGATATAATAATCCCTTCCCTTAGAAATCAAAATATTTTTAAAAAAGCTTTAGGAAAACATAACCAGGTGAGAGATGTATATAGATGACTTTTAACATAATAATGATTTTGGGAAAGACAAACAATAAGCAGAGATCTGTATAAAGTCCAATTTGACTTTGAATTTGGCATGCTTGTCTACTAAAAGTCTGAGTCCATGTCTGTGTAAAAGTGTCCATTAAAGAAGCCTCTAGCATTGGAAAATATTCTCAATTAAGAGTTTCAAAGAAATTTAATAGTTTTGCTTTTTTTTTTTGGCAGGATAATTGAAGCAATTTGCATCGGCTGGTTCACGGCAGAGTGCATTGTGAGGTTCATTGTCTCCAAAGACAAGTGTGAGTTTGTTAAGAGACCACTGAACATCATTGACTTGCTGGCTATCACTCCGTATTATATTTCTGTGCTGATGACAATTTTTACAGGGGAGAATTCTCAGCTTCAGAGGGCTGGAGTCACTTTACGGGTTCTGAGAATGATGCGGATTTTTTGGGTGATTAAATTGGCCCGCCACTTCATCGGCCTCCAGACACTCGGCCTGACTTTGAAGCGATGCTACAGAGAGATGGTGATGCTGCTCGTCTTCGTTTGTGTTGCAATGGCAATTTTCAGTGCTCTTGCCCAGCTTCTTGAACACGGACTGAAAATAGGAAAACCCAATGAAGGTTATGCAAGCATTCCTGCTGCTTGCTGGTGGGTTATCATCTCCATGACCACAGTTGGTTATGGTGATGTTTGTCCTATCACGGTACCTGGAAGGATTCTTGGAGGGATTTGTGTAGTCAGTGGAATTGTTTTGCTAGCCCTGCCTATCACATTCATCTACCACAGCTTTGTACAGTGTTACCATGAGCTCAAGTTCCGGTCTGCTAGATATAGCAGGAGTCTTTCTGCAGAATTTTTAAATTAACAAATAGCACATATTGTATTTCATAGCAGAACTTAATATATTGAAGAAAGTAGTAAGTTCTTCTTCATTGTTTTCCATTTTGGTGTCTGAGGAATTATGAAGCTGGTACAATACTCTGTGACTTAAGAGGAATATCTCCCTGCTCTGTTTGAGGGATGGTCATTTGCTCGTCAACACAGAAGAGCTGAGATTCATAAGGGAGAAAACATCTTCATTTATATAGTCTCAGCAGGTGTGAAAGTTTCCACACTCATTTCTCCAAATGCTGAGAAGTCCTAAATGGTACACACTATTTAGAGATGAACGCATATATGTGTTTTTAAAATACTCTTGATTTTGAAACCCATATCAATAAGAAGTGTCCAACCTTTAATTACCAGGGCCACACGTAACAGCCTGTAGATAGTCAAGGGCCAAGATATTGGGGATGCAAAAGGACAGAGCCAAGATGTTCCCCCCTTCAAAGTTTTGATCAGAAAGAAAGAATTGCTGTTGTTTTTTAAACTGTGGTAAGTCTATTTTAGGACATTCTGGAGATATATCTCATGTCAAAATGGCAGTAAATGATGCCACCAGAACTAAACAAGTAATGGTTGGGGCGGCAAATATATTCTTTCAGCCTTAAATTGCTCCCTTCATAGATACAAACAAACAAACATATTCACCCGAACACATACATTTATTTAAAAAAATTCTGGTCAGATCCAAGTGTATGTAGAAGAAACCAATGAAAATGACTGAGATTCGCTAGCTATCACTATTTTGTCCAATTTATTTCAGTGAATTTTTTCTAAGTGTAATTCAGTCTGGATCTGAAACAATATGTACAGGTCTTGGTTTCAATATAAGGAACAACGTAACTGATATCGTACACTAAGAGTTACAGGGAGAATTGTGATTCTTTATTTTGAAATGAAAATTTCATGTAACTCTTGAAAGTTGGGTATCTTGATTCAATTTGGGGAAGACAAGCTGCTTTTCTAAGAAGAAAAAATTAATCAGAATGGTGGAATACAATTGAATAGTAATGGTAGTAGCAGTAATAGTACTAGCAGTAATGAAGGATAATTTTCAGAGTAGACTCAGTGAAGAGTAGACCCAGTGAAGCTCCTTGGATTGTAGTTTTTTGTTTTATGAGTTGCAATTTATAGTAGGGGTGTTCAACCCTGGCAACTTTAATATCAGTGGGCTTCAACTCCCAGAATTTCCCAGCCAGCATTTTGGCTGGGGAATTTTGGGAATTGAAGGCCACAGGTCTTAAAGTAGCTAAGTTTGTCACTCCTGATTTATAGCAATAGTACAAATGTTTTTGAGAAAAATCATTATCCTCCCTCCCAAAATCTGCTATTGAAGGCAAACACTAAGGCAAATTTAAAATCTTCCTGCTGAAAATTGACATGATATTTTGAAGCACATAATGACCACAAAAGATTTTAAAATATCATATCACTGCTAGTAGCATACATGCTCTTTTTTGTCATCCTTTTCAGTTACAAGTCTTGCACATTTCATCAACAATATCAGAAAAACAAAGTTTGAACAGATACATAATTAGATAAAGGAATGATATTTGAAACACGAACAATGATTTCTATTTCTCATCCCAGTCTCTTGAAAAGTATTTATATTTCCCTCCATTTAATCATATGTAAAATATCCTCCTTAATGTCAGATGCCCTGAGATAAATCATTTTAAAATACTACTATAGAGTTTTTCTCAGAAGCTTATTCAACTAAAAACATACAAGTAAACTCTATCATTTATTTTCATATAAAACAGTGGTTAAAAATTATTCCAAATCCTTTCATTGATTTGAAGAATGAAGAACATGGCAGTCAAACCATTACTGCATTTAATGAGATGCTTTATGGTGCTACTGTCAACTCAGGAAATAATCTAAGTTTCTTAAAGTCAAGTAACTTTGTATTAAAAAATTCAAAGTAAGTAAAGTTTCCAGATTAGAGATTCACAGCTTAGATGAGAAGCTGTCATCTCTGGGTTTTTTTTCTGATATATTTTTCTGTGGGCCTAATTTTTTTCACCTTTAAAAAAAGAGTCTAGGATTCCAATCCTAGTATCTTTTACATGGCAATAAGTCAAAGTGATACAATGGAACCAAAGATGAATTATTGAAGAGAGCTGTCAAGAAACATAACTTCGAACTTTGACAAGTTGATAGATGTTTTCAGGGAGGGTTTGCTATGTGAACTAAACATGACATGCAGCAAACTAAGCTTCATTACTATGAAGACTTGTAAAAAATACCTTGAATTTCCCCATATCACAATACAATACCAGGGTGATGGTTATTGATGAGTTCAGATCCTTCCTGCCCCATGACATGATTAAACAGCCTTGTGCAGGCTTTTGTCTCACAGTTCAAATCAGAGATTGGTAAAAACATTAGAAGGTCCTAGGGGGATCAGGCCACTGCCCATCTTGTGCCCTCTTCTGTCTCACAGAATGAGCAACTGGATAGCTTCAGGCAATAACCTTCATTGACTATTGTTTCCCAGCAACTGGTATTTTGAAGTGTGTTATTTGGGATTTAGAAGGTAATATTTATCTGCTCAGCCTGTCTCACACCCTTAAAAACATTAAAAAATAATGGCCATTACTGTAGTTGAGGGCAATGAATTTCATAGCTTTAACTACCTGTTGTACAAAGAAAATTTTCCTTTTATCGATCCTGTTGTGTGAATAAAATAGATAATGCCATAACGCAGACCTGAGTGCCTTGGAGGAAGGATAGATACAATTGTGACAGTAAATATACATAGTTCTCTAGGGAAATCAAACAAATATATACTTGATATATTGAATAATTCTCCAAATTAAATTTTGCAAGGAAAAAGGCAATTGACTGTATTCGTCCAGTTTTTAGAGAAAAAAACCCCAAACCATCTAGCTATATTTCCCCTAAGATTGTTTTTATAATCATGAGCACTAAAACCTTTCCCCCTTTTAATATAATAAACATATTTTGGATTATCACAAAACTTACATCATGTTGCATATCAACTATGTTAATTCAAATTTATTATCTCCAAGTCCAGCAACGGTATTAAAAGAAACATATCTGAATAAACACCCTTTCAAATAATTTATTGACTAAACAAATGAAAATAAAACTCCTCTGATTCGCAAGAGGAGCTGCTAGCTAAATGTAAGTTGTACTATGTAAAATATAGCATGTGTTCTATATTAAATGTAGAACTTATTTTTTTTTAAAAAAACATATTCTTGTACTACTAAGTGGTACTATTTATATGACTTGAAAAGCTGCCATAATGACCTGACTTTGTGCAGAAGAGGAATAAGAAATAATAAGCCAAAGAAATTAACCAATGTGGTAAGAAAAAGGAAAGTCAATATTATAATAGTTTAGTTTATACCAGAACCATTCAGTATTTCTCTTCTTATCTTTCTACCCTTGCAAATCATTCTTGTTACACCCCTGAAAATCATTAGACTTCATGCATTGTCCTTTGTTCCTTATAAATCACTTTTAAAGTTCTCATCAACTCTACCTGACCATGACATTTTAAATTTTCCCTTTCCATTGACCCATTAATTTTTCCTTCATATATTTATTTTGCAATTCATTCTTATGACCAAACCAGCTCAACATATTTTTATGCTGTTCATTCACTTCTTACCTTTTCCCTAATTTGGAGAACAATTAGGTCCTTCTTCCCCAGGTGCATTTTTACACATGCATTAGGCAAATTACAAAAAATTAAAATGGAAGCTATGTACATCCATATTTTAATCTTTCTCCAATTATACCATCAGAACTTGCAGATTTATCATGTTCTCACAGAGTTTATTAGTTCCATTTTTCTTGGGCATTGAGGGGTTTTCTTTCAACATACTGCTGTCATTCCCATATACTTCTCTAAAATTCTTCTTTCAGGATTCCCTCATTTCAATTTCATTCTAAATCAGCCATCAGAATTGCTCTGCATTTTCTTTTCATTTTTTCTAGCTGTTCCTTGTTCTTCTTGATTACAATCTTTGCAACTCTTTTTTCTATTAATACTATTTTCTTATGTGTCTATTTAAACCGCGGAGGACAAAATCGCGCTCGACGAAAGCGCGCATTTGATGTCATCACAGCGCGACGAAAACATCGCGCTGTGATCGAAAAATGTAAAAATAAAGCAAAAACCTTACCCTAACCCCCCCAAACCTAACCCTAAACCTAACCCTTAACCTAACCCTAAATCTAACCCTAAACTCAATCATAGCCTCTTTCACTCCATCATTTCATCAGGCATTACTTTTCATAGCTCCTATATTTCTGTGTTACATGATTCTTTTCATTCAATTCCACAGTTTTTACATTATCTTGCTGTATGTTCAATTTCCATTCACTTTGTTAGACATTTGTCTATAATATTTTATAGCATTCATTTCTCTTTTTGCAAGTATTTCATTACAAACGTTTTTGCATCCTTAATTTTCTTTCATGTCCATTATTTTATCAATTATCTCATCGTGAATCATAAATAATTATTTCACGAAGACTTTTTAGTCAATATTTGTTCATGTGTATGCATGAATAGACATGCTTAAAATAAGTATTTATATATTTTTATACTATAATATTCATGACTCTTAGTAGCATGCAAAAATAAAACATCCATTACAAACATAAATCCACTAATAACATTCAGAAATGGAATAATAAAACCCCCAAATAAAACAATATATATTCTGATAGCATTATTTAACAAAAAATCTAGTTTGCTATAATGTAATAAGGTGCTGGACTAGAAACCAGGAGCCTGTGAGTGCTAATCCTCCTTTAGGCACAAACCCCAGCTGGGTGACACTCTAGGCCAGTCTTCTCTTTTGCCCAAGGTTGGTGGAGGTTATAAGGAAAAAAAGTAGGCAGGTGCATTATGTGCAGCATCTTTAATTGTGCAAAATAAAGTCAGAATATAATCATAATAACTCATATTAATTCTAATTTAAAAAAGAAAACTTCTGGAAGTTTACTTTAACTTGCTTTCATCAGGCAGGTCTTATTTCAGAAGTAGCCTGTTGTACAACATGGCAGTATGAGAGAAAACTAGTTCCTCCTAAGATCTGTCCCTTTATTTCATAGTCCTGGGGAATTGCCTGTATTTTTATGATGATGTTTATATAGGATGGATTGATCCTACTATTTGAAATAACTAAAAATTTTTCTAAGACATTCCCCATTCTCGTTCATTCCTGAGTCTCTGAAGAAGCCAATCACTTTTCTGTAGTTTTGGAGCAGGATTTTGTCACTCATCAATTCATGTCAACTAGTAGAATAGTTCTTTCTCCACAACCCCATTACATTAATTCAGAATGTGGCACAATTTTTCCCAAAGCTCATCACTGGTCCTTCCATTATCATCATTCTCCAAAGCACAAATGTCACCAATCTATGAAAATCTGCTTTCATACACACACAACAGAAACCTAGATGACATTGATGTAACCGCAGGATCAGTAACGGAGCCAGATTGGATCCTGCAACATATTCACCTTCATACATTGACATAACTTTCTGACATACACCCATATCTGAAACTACTCCTTCTATTATTCATATGCTCATCAACTACCCAAGATTAGGTCACATTCATTCAGATTTGTTGTCGGCATTAAGATTATGTTTTGCATATCTGCCATATATTTCAATTTGTGTATGCACCTAAGAAAACAATAAAGTTGTTACATGTCTGTGTTCAGAATATCTGTTCTTTCGTATATATCTTTATCAGCCAGAGACTATTTATTTAATTAACCTGTTTATTATTTATTACTGAGCTTCTGTTACTTCATGTCAGTAAAAGCTGCCTGTATATACAAACTGGCATTCACATTCTAATCTATGAAAAATCAAATGAAAGCAATGGAATAAGAAATGTAGTTGTTTTGCTTAATCATAGAACATTTAGATAACTGGATCAAAAAGACCTATGAACCCCCAAAGCAAATTTCATCACATAAGAAATGAAATACTAATAATAAAACAGGAAAATGTGATGCTGTGATTATAGATTAGATTTGAAAATCTAGATTTGAAATAAACCTATCAATACCTATCTGGAAATAAATTGTTATTGCATGCAATGAAAAATTCTCTAGAATAAGCATGTCTAAGATTTCCTTGTTTACATAAAGGGGTCAGCAGAGTAACTTAATCTTAAAATACTGAATCTGTCAAAGAAATTTAAAATGTATTTTGATATTGTGACTGATATTTTTTAATAAAGAAATTTGAAACATATGATGATGTTTGTTTTTTCAGCAAGGTTATCTATTTAAATGAATGATATTCAAATATTACCATGTCGTTGCAATGTAAGCTCTATTAGTTTTAGTGAGATGTCCGCTGAAATATATATTTAAATAAAAAACCCCTATTCTTTAATCATACCTGTTCCAGTCTTTATCAAAAGATTTTTGTAGCAACAGGTTGTGCTGTTTTTACAGTGGACTTGTAAAAGCAATGTGTAAATTATGTCATCACTGAACAACTTATAGTTTGAATTGCCCTAGGTTTTAAAGTATAAAAATGATTATATGGATTTCATTTTAATATCACATTATTTTGAACAGGAAATTAAGAATTCTTTATGGTGGCTATTCAGAGCAGTGTTTGTTCATGTTTAAGTGGTTGTAGAAGCCAATTGTCAGCTCTTTAACATAAAAAAAACCCTTAAGAGTTCCTGTTCCTTTTCCCTCTACCAAAGGTTTTGCTTGTCACTCACTGATCCTGTCCACCAAATTCAGCTCTCTCATACATTTTCTCCCTAAATGAGTTATGGTCAATGATTGACAGTTACTTCTGCAAATGTATGCTTGATTTTTCTTATTTTTATTGCATTTATAAATTTAATAAAATAATTTAAAATAATTAAAGGAAGTAAAAGACTCAAGTAAGCTGCACTTTACTACTGCAACACCTGTATCAGAAGCCATTGAAAAGGATTATGACTCTTAATATATTGCAAAACCTCTTTGGTGAGTGCCTAGTAGTTCAAGTTGATTTATTCCATATCTTCTTCAAAAAGCTGCACTCAAAATCTTATGTCATTTTATTTTGGGTTGCTAACACACTCAATATAAAATGCTTCATTATTTTAAAAGATTTATTTGGATTTCCCCCCACTCTTTTTAAAATACTTAATAGAAGGGAGACATACATGACATTAATAACACATACCCTTTTAAGCTAAATTGGTAAGTACATTATAAGATCTAAAGGAACACTATACTGCAAAATCTCACTAATATGAAAAGTAATTTTCACCCATTTTCCAAATGCCTTAGAACAAATCCTCTAACAAAGCATAAAATCCGCTCTTTCCTTCCCACACACCTAATAAATACCCTGGCAATTACCATTAATCTTGGATAATCTTGAGTCATGCATAATTGTGTGAAAAATGAACAGGCCTTCTAGAAGATGGTTGTATGCACTCCAAATGCATTGATGGGATCAATCTGAAAAGCATGCCATGGCCAAAACAGAGTTGGTCTACATAGCCTTTGGAATGTAAGATGCTTTAGGTAGGATGAAACCTATCCAGAAAGAGAAGTAAAACTGACATATAAATACAAATTAAATATATTTCCAGTGTAAAAATAGTGGTGAACGAGTTTGATTAAATGTCTCAGCTGTCCTGATAGAAAATATGCTTTGCTTCTGATCCAGAGTAGGACTTGAATTATAGCGATGAAAACATGATGGAAAGAGGAACGAACTTAATGCATCTCTGTATCTGAGTTAATTCAAATAAGGATTAAAATAGGAAACAAAAATAGCAATAGCAATAGCAGTTAGACTTATATACCGCTTCATAGGGCTTTCAGCCCTCTCTAAGCGGTTTACAGAGTCAGCATATCGCCCCCAACAATCCGGGTCCTCATTTCACCCACCTCGGAAGGATGGAAGGCTGAGTCAACCTTGAGCCGTTGAGATTTGAACCGCTGAACTGCAGATAACAGTCAGCTGAAGTGGCCTGCAGTACTGCACCCTAACCACTGCGCCGCCTTGGCTCTTTTAATTCAAACATCTGAAAATTATAGAAATTGTAGTTCCAACATATCTGGATGGGGGAAATTAGGTTGGCTCAGAATTTGAGATATGGCATAACTAGAGGTAGGTTGCTCCCAGTTCGGCCCGGATGGGGTGAACTGGTAGTGGCGGCGGCGGGAGGCTCCGCCCACCTGCTCAGATGCTTCTGTGCATGTAGAGAAGCATTGCACGTGCGCACAAGCGAACCAGTAGTAAAAAAAATGGAAACCCACCACTGAGCAGAACATAAAGGAGGAGTTGTTTATGTGGATTCAGAAACCTCCCTGATCTATTTAAAATTTCCCAGAGACCTACTAGTATATGGCATTTTGTCTTGTTTTCTGCTATACTGTTTAAAACTGGAGCAAAAAGAACCTGAAGTGGAACAGTTACATCTAGGGCACGGCAAATATTTAAAATTGATCCCCATGTTGATGGATAGAGCTTTATTAGCTACTAACCTGTCTTAAGTCTCTAAACAAAGGTAATGACTCTGGTATGACAGAGGAGGACTCAAAGCTGTCAGAGATAAAAGGTTATGTATGGCTCAGTGAAGCCGCTTCTCTGCTCATGAAATGGGGCAGAAGGGGGAACATAATGTTATGGGCAGCTTTACCTTAAAACAGTATTTGATCTTCTATAGAAGAGAATATATCAAACTGCTTAATCTAAAAGTGAATATGGCAATGTCAGCTCCTGTATATGAACAACTAATGAGTGGCTGAGGACTTGAACCAGGAAAGTTAATTTTCCTAGATGGCTAGAACTCTCTTGCTGTGTTTGGAAAATGAAACCTGCCCCTTTCATTTAGCACAAAGATCAAACAGCAGGATGGCAATTTAAAATAAGAAAGAGGGATTAAGGGCTGTGAGTTCAGCTAGAATGGCTGGAATTATTTGCTATCCTCTAAGAAGGCAGATAGAAACAGGATTTTTCTGCCTATTTCTCCCCTCCTTTTAAATAGCCTTCTGACATGGGCAAACAAAAGCAGAGTTTACAAAGGCACTTTGATTTCCAATGTCCAAATATTCTACTCTTAGAATGGTATTCAATTCAGTTTTATTAAACATGTTGAAATTTACTTTTGAATAGAAACACAATAATAAAGAATTATATACTATGCTATGCATATGCAACTTTATGGCATATACACACGTCTTGCTCCAAAAGTGCATAAATGTAGCCTTATAATTGCTCCTTTCAACAGATTTATGAATGGCTGTAGCAGTTATGCAGCAGGCAAACATTCTTGCTGCAGATAAAGGACATTTCCAATCCCATAATAACTTGTCATTAAGATAATTAATAATTGGCCCAGAATGTGTTGTATTATTTTGAATGCATGAGGAATATTGTAATAATCCACATGTATCTATGGTTGAATATTTCTTACCAATCAAGCAAATACCCTTGCCTAAAAATGAATGGGATTTATCAATAGAAGTCTTAGAAGAATAGTTGTATTCTGTGAGCATAGTTTCAGTTTATCCACATCTATCTATATCTAAACTATCAATTCTTTTATCATCTATCTATATTATTTAGCCATCAATTTCACCAAACGTGGGTTGTGTACAATAAAGCTAAAACTACCTAAATACATACACTACATCATGAAAAACATTAAATACTATAAAAAATAGCAAATCAAGGAAATAATAGAAAAGGGGTTTTAATAATAATAATAATAGAATCACCTAAATATTCACCAATCCCCTGGGATTCCTAGGCTTATTGGCATAATCTTATTGAAAACTGTAATGAGGCCAACATTACACTGAGGGACAAGATTCCACAATGCGTGCACTAGAGCAGAAAAAGCCTGCTGCCTTTTGGCCACCAAATTTAGTTCCCTAAATAATAGAACTTGTAACATGCCCTTTCTACTAAATCTGGTGGAAAGGGCAGAGGGAATTAAGGAGAGGCAGTCCCTCAACTAAGCTGGTCTCATGACATGAAGGACTTAAAGGTCAACATCAGCACCTTGAATTGGACCCAGCCCAAAAAAGACTGGTAAGCAATGCAGCTTGTGAAGCAGAGCTATAGAATGTTCTGCTCGAGACACATTTAACACACTACCACATTCTGTACCAATTCTGAACTGGGCAACTACACTGTATCTCATCATGCTTAGATCAGAGATGGTATTCAGCAGGCTCTGACCGGTTCTGGAGAACCGATAGCAGAAATTTTGAGTAGTTCAAATGAACTGGTAATTACCACCTTTGACTGGCTCCCATCCTCATCTATTCTCTGCCTCCCAAGTTCCAGCTGATCGGGAGGAAATGGGGATTTTGCAGTAACCTTCCCCTGGAGTTGGGTTGGAATGGAGTATCCTTCCACCTTCACCAAGCCATGCCCACCAGGCCATGCCCACAGAACTGGTAGTAAACTCCACTCCCATCATTCCCAGGCTGGGGGATGCTGGGAGTTGAAGTCCACCACTCTGAAAAGTTGGACGACCCTGTTTAAAAGGAAGATTGGCTTGGTTTGTATTGAATGACAGGCAAACCTTGGAGAGCCTCCCTCTCTAGGAATGAGATGCTCCCAACTCCACCCTCCTGTTTGCAAGCCCCAGAGGCTTCTGGGGGTTGTAGGCATTGCAATCTCCCCTCTCACCTTGCAGCCAGGTCTCTGGCGGGGTGGGCTGAAGGCGCCACTGTCACATGCCGCTCACTCGGCCTCATGCGCTGGCCCTGGCTGGCTGCGTGGAGGAAGATGTGGGTCTGAAAGTAACAAGAGGGAATGTGCAAAAATTATGATTTTTAATTCAAAATATCTAGCAAGTATGGTAACAATGTTTGGTTTGCAGAAATGTAAACCAAATGGAAATTTAAAACTTAAGAACAACAGATATGATATATATTTTTGCCTTTCAACATTAACTGTTAGACCAAATCTATTTATTTAAATGAAAAAATGTATACTGTGGATACATCTTCCTATCAAGAGTTCACAGGAATTAAAGAATTTATACATCATCCAGCTACAAACTGATTATCTGCTTATAGATTAATCTGAAAAGAATATCTATCCCTTGAGCTTCTTAACTGCAACAAGATACAAATAAATCCTGAGAAATAAGGGACAATTGCTGCAGACTGTAGCCAGACGTTTCCCTCAAATAGCCCAAAGTGTTGTGTACTGCAAATTGTTTAGTTCCTTTCTTTTTTATGCAAAGCTTAGACCTCATCTGTGTTACATTATGGACAGTAACAATCCAAAAGAATTTGAATAGATATGGTCAGAGATATAAAAACAAATCCAAGTGGGTGAAACTGAGTGGGTTTAGCTGGGACCTGAATAGATGATAATGTTCTTCAAATACTGGAAGAGATATTTTATCATGTATTCAATTAACAAGTGAACATTTTGCCCTATAAGTGGAATATAGATTTCAATACTAGTTAATTCTTTAAGATATATTTATTTATTTTTAAATTTATTTTTACCATTATGGATATACTTCATTTTTTATTGTATCTTCAGTTGTTACTTTTGTTTGTTAAATTAACAATTTTAAAAAATTGATTACAATACTAAGGCTGTAATGGGATGAATCATAAAGTGGAAGAAAGGAGAAATAAAGAAAAATGTTCCTACATATGGATTTTTCTAACATGCTGAGTATTAAATCAAGGTTAGTAAAACTTAATTGTAATGAAAATCCCAAATAGAACATTTGGTGTGTTTATAGAATTATTTCTGTCCAATCAACCATACAGATTAATGCAATAGCCTGATCCAGATAGTATTTATATGGCAATGCTTGGCTAATCATTATACACTGCATCTCAAACAAGTAAACATGTTGACTAGTCTAGCCTAGCATGTAATATGAACACAACTTACAAAGCTTTCAAATTCACCAGTGAGATTTGCAAGCTTGACAGATACATTCATAGGAAATAAGTCATGGAATAGTGCATTCCACAGCTGGAATAGGATTAATTTGTGTCCTGCTTTATCTTGCTAAAATCTTGCTACTTTACTGAAGTCTGCTTTGATTTCCTGGGTAGTAGAAGGCATGGGTAGTCTATATATTACTCTGTTGTTGGATCAACCTGTGGTCTCCCAAGCCCTGTTAATAATATTCTCCTGGGCACTAGAATTTGTAGGTGAACTATAAATGCTCAGATGATTCATAGTCTTGGACTGGGAGAGGGGTCAGAAAGCTGAAGCTCACAAGTAGCTGCTTCACTGGTTCACCGCTGAAGCTTTTCTCCTTTCAAATAGGGACAACAATTCCTTCTGCAGATTGTGTGGTTTCTGTCATGCTCAACATGGAAGGATCAGAGGTCAGTAATAAAGCACATGCTTTGAATGCAGAAATGCATTCCTGATGTAGTCCTTGAACTGCTGAAATATCAAAGGGCTGTTGCCTATTACTTTCTGCATTCACACAATGCGTTTAAAATAGTCCACTTCCTAGATTTGTACAATACACGGTTCATGTATCACTCAAAATCACCACCTCCCAAACAATGTAACACTCTGAAATTGTTAGTATATTGTGGAAATTGAGCTTGTTGGCTTTAAAATAACTGGTGTCATTAAGTGAATGCAACTATTGAATAGGTAAGACTCATAATTACTTCTGATCTATTTTTCTCTTTGTTTGCCCTTAAACTCCTTCCAACTTTTGACTGCCAAAAATCTCCTATTTTCAGGCAAGAAATGTGTGATAATTGCCGGATGTTTCTCAACCTCCAATTTTGATTTGTGATCTTCAACTGGCCAGGGAATTTGGGAGTTGAAACCTAACACCTTAAAAGTGCTGGTGTTGAGAAACACAGTTAAAAAAATAAGCATCTAGCCCTCAACTGATTTTTTTAAAAAAACAGCAAAAAGGTATTTGACATTTCTCAAGTGTGGGCCATCTATTGATGGTGAGGATGTTTTATCAGGGCAATTCTTATGCTCTACACCTAGTCAATAGTTTCTTCACTGTTGATATCAGCATGGCAATCAGACTGAGCTGCGTAATGTCCATAGTCTTTGATGGAGACTGGTTTCTTGGTGGTTACAAGAATGCTTGTTTCTTGGGGATCACAAATTCTACAGTTCTCATATTGAAGTCTTCTTAACTGATGCATACATGCCATTCAGTTGTTGATAGGGAATGGATAAAAAGCCACTAGACGGTTATGACAGCTAGATAATATATGCCAATGATTAGTAGTATTACTGCAATTGCAGTATACTCAGTTACAAGATCCAAGTGCCAGGGCTGAAATTGCAGCTGTGGAAAGCATAGCTAAAGAGCACACTGTGGCACTAAACTGCAACAAAGAAAGAGTGTATTACTATTCTGAGAACTGTTATGCTGATTTGCCCAATCAGTTGCCTTCAAGACATAGTGGGACTACAATGCCTAGAAATCCTAAATAATGAATAGCCATGCTAGCAAATGATTATGGAAGATAAGTTTCGACTTGTTTGGAAAACACCAAGCTGGGAAAACCTGGGAAAAGCCATAATGTTTTGAAACTTATTGGGAAATCATGGTGGTTCAGTGGTATGAAGAAGAGAAATCAATATTTACTAGATATTAAAAGCAATATAAGGACAGGATTGCAGGGACAGAATAATAAGGACAGAAAATAGGCTATTTTCAACAAACAGGTTCCCTCTAACTTTACAAAAAGCCATTATATTGATTTACTTATGTTTTTCATATAATGCACAATATATTAAATCAGAATAGTCAAAGCATGTATCTGGAAAAGGTGCCACTTAAAACTTTAAAAGCCAATATTTTTTTAAAAAGTGATTAGCACATCAGCAAAATAATACAGAAAACTAGATAAACTCACAATGTTTTAAACGGAATTGTCCATTAGCTAACAAAATAAATATATGTATCTTTGAACATTTGCAGGATTTTCAAGGGGCACAAAGGTTCTGTCTGAACATGAGAATTGTAAAGGAAGAACAGGATTAATCCATTGCTGAAGATGCACTTATTCTTCAGAACTCATTAATTACTTAGAAACTTGATCACAGAGCTTGTATTTCTTCCATCTACATTGTAGCTCCAAATTACATTACTTAAATATAGACTTCCACAACTACTTTAGGTATTCCTTTAAGTAGTTCTGTTTTCCAAATTTCCCACAGAGCACATTATTTTGAAGATAAAGATTCCTTCTTTAAAGGAAAACAAGTCTGGGGCAATGCTGGTTAGTACTTGACTAAAAAAAAAGCACAATTAGGTCAAGTAGTGGGGCTTTTGAACTATTTGTTTTTCTTTCTGATGAAACTGAATCCAGACAATTCTGGTCAAATGAAAGAATGGGGAATAAGGTTTTAAACTATGCTGGAGCAATTCAGGAATTCCTGCATTCAGAGATTCAAACCATCTGTGTGCAATACTTTCATAGACAAGTCCAATGAAAGGGATTGCATGGTTATCAGATCCCTCCATAAAAATGAATCTTCACATTCATTTTGATTTATGAAATGAAAAGGTATCTCATATGAAGATTCCTTTTAAAAATTGTTGCGAAAAATCAGCTGACTCAAATGCTACTATTGTTCTTTTCAGTAGGGTTAGGGTTAGAAGACTATAGTGACCTTTTGAAAAAAGTTTGCTGAAAAACAATAACTCCTTTGGCATTAGCTGATGATTCAGGATTTCATTTATTTATTAAATTTCTATATCTCATTTAAGTGACTTTGGCCAGTTTAACTGACGGATCCAGTCTGTTTTATTCATACACAGCACTGTTTTTCATTATATTTAAAATAATTATTTGTGGAGGTTGTATCATAGTCAAATTATTAGCTGCTTTCAATGTTATTCTTTAAAATATACTAATAAATAAATATACATGGATTATGTAATAGAAGTTCCTGGAAAAGCTAACCTACTATATCTTAAACACTGCCTTAACCACTACACCAAATTGAATCTCTTTCTCTACTGTTTGTGGGCAACACAAATTGAAAACTGGAAACAAAATCTCTACTAATGTTTGGAAAAACTCCCCATCACACCACATAACATCAGCATGTACACAAACACATCAAACACATGCTGCTTTTACGACAGCCTTCTGTAAGGCATTTTTGGAAGTGAAGCTTACCAGCCTTATCCTAATTTACTTCTGCCTGGAGCACTAATAACTTCATTCTATAATTTAACATCATCAACCACAAAATGGAAAGGCACGGAGGAAAGAAATATATTAAAGGCATGAATTTCCATCATACAGTTTTACTCTCAGGCTGTTGGGCAAATGCCATGGTAGAATGTATTGACAGAAGACTTATGGCACTGGATAAAATGGTTTTTGCTCTATTCAAAGCTCAACTGGAGTGCTTTGTTTGACTCCACAGCATGCATTCATTAAGATAGAGGCAACATAGAAAAAAACTGGGAGAACTGGCAAGAGGAGAAATAGCTCACAAATATGGTTTAGGAACATATTTGAAACCAAAAATGTACAACTTGTATAGCTGAAAGAATGTGCCTGTATATTTGTACTTGTATTTGATTTTATTCATGCCTATGAAGGAGGAAGCAAAGCATCTGGAGCCCTTTTCTTGATCTCCCAGAATTATAACTAATAGGATTTCAAACATTTTTTTCCTTTAAAATGTTTAAGAGAGGGAAAATAACATACTGTTGAGAAAAATGCTAGACAGTATTAATTTTATTTACGAGTTTGTCTCCAGGACCATATCCATTCTTAGAACATCAAAAGAGTGGTGGGTGTGGCTGACTGTTTTGTTCAGAAGTATCCTCATCTGTCAAGAAGAAAACAGCAACAAATCAATACAGCTTGGAAATCTCAAAATAAGTGGCTGTTCCTGGACCATGGACTTCTATCAAGTAGCAACCTAATGAAACAACTTTGATTAGTTCACAAGGTAAAGGGTTCTCAAACTGTGTGTTGTGACCTCCTGTAATTCAGGAACAACATAGGTAGAGGTGTCACAGAATTGTTCAGAACTTGCCTCACATAAGATTGGATCATGAAGATGGTAAGACAATTTTTCATCTGTTTCCTTTTCTTAGCAGAAGAACAAGAGTTTTGAACAGACAACTTTGGGTGTGGCCATTCAGCCAAAAATGTGTTTCTACTATCTCCTAGTATATTTTATACTGCACATCTCACTCTCAGAGTGGATTCTGAGTGGTGTACAACTAAAAGTATGAAAGCATAAAAACTGTAAAAAAAATACCTCAATAAAAGGAGGCAAGTGAAAACAAAAATATAGTAAGTTAAAGGTTAAAAGATGGGGAGAAGATGCTAACTGCCCCTAGAGTTGCAGGTCACTCTGCAAAGCCCCATCAGAATTGAGAGAGCAAAGTCTTCAAACTCTTTTGAAAGGCCAGGTAAATGGGGACCTGCATCCACTCTAGGGGGAGAATATTCCAGTGGGTGGAGGCAATGACACAGATTCTCTTCCTGGATATCTATTGTCTTGGAGTTTTATTCATGTGGCAGACACAGAGATCAATTTTGGTCAATTTTGCCTTGATATCACAAAGTGTGAGAACCCCAGATTTGGATAAATCTAAATCAAAACATAGATTTCCTACTGGCCAATTGGTTTCAAAGAGCAACATAAACCAGTAATAAAGGCAAAACAGAAGTTTAAGGATTTCAGAACAACATAGCAATAAGGTTTCAGGGCAAGGCAGAAACATAATCAAGACAAACCAATAAATTAAGAGTCATACGTACCAAATCGGAGGCACCAAAAATGAATTGTATTTTATTAAGTACTTTTTTTGCAGGGAAAAAGAAAAATACCAGATTTTGTCCTGAACAGTACTTACTATTAGCTACACTATTTAGGATAGGAGTCCTGGATCAACTGGTGAGCCAACAGTTTCCTATTCCATATGTCAGTAATGCTAGGTTCAGGTTCTAGCAATAGCAATAGCACTTATACACCGCTTTACAGCTGTCTCTAAGTGGTTTACAGAGTCAGAATATTACCCTCAACAATCTGGGTCCCCATTTTACCCACCTAGGAAGGATGAAAGGATGAATCAACCTTTGGGGTTTTGTCTAAACCAGAGGTGTCAAACTCAAGGCCCGGGGGCCAAATCTGGCCCATAGGGTGCTTAGATCTGGCCTTGCAGGGCTGCCCTGGAAACAGCAAAGGACCGGTCCGTGGTGCCTCTGCCAACAAAAATGGAGCTTGGGACACAGCCTTCCTGTGCTCTGTTTTCGCTGGCTGAGGGCTGCAGGATGTCAAGCTGGCCATGCCTACCCCAGCCACGCTCACTCACACCCCACCCCCCAGGTCAAACACAACCCTGATATGGAACTGAATGAAACTGAGTTTGGTCTAAACTTATATTCAAGTCAGTTCCTAAATTAAATGCTAACCAAATCAGTCAATTATAGATGTAATTTTATTTTCATGTTTTTCTGTAAATCATACCTACAAAGACATTTCATTGTAATCATAGTCATCAATGAGTAACAAACCAAGACACTAGAAAATGGGCTTCTCTGTATGCAATTAAATTTTGAGAAATGTGGTCGTCTTTTAATTGCTGGCTTCTTTCAGATAATACACAAAGTTTCTGATGTTTTTCTAAAAGTTTATCATGATACATCAATTCCTTCCAGTATCTGATATTCAATACTATCATTTTGGTTTTTTCCTCTCAAACTGTTTAAAGTAATATACCAATTGCCCACCCATACCTGAAAGGGAAAGTGATAAAGATGCTTATTTCTGCATTCTTTATTTACATATTAGTTTTGCATCTCAGAGTTATCACCAAACCAAAACAGCCATATACATAAAGTTCCATTTGATCATTGTTGTCTAAAATGGCAAACAATGGAAAGCTACAAGCATCTGACAAGCCATCCTACATAGCTGAAGGCCACTTCCTTGGTTATATTTTGTGCAATCTTCAAGATTGATAATGTGTCAAAAATCTCAGCAAGTATAATTCAAATAATTAATTAGAAGCAGTCTTAAAATCATTGAAAAGGAGATGGGGAATAGGATGAATTCTTGTTGTCGGGAATACAAATTTAGTTTTCGTCTCATTATCTAGCTGCCATCAGAAAAATCACAATCCATTTATTATCCCTTTTTGATGACCTATAAAATATGCCATAAATATTTAAAAAGCAGAATTGAGGTGCATCCATTATGTGTGTTTTGAAACTAGCTACTGCCTTTAAATTAACATACAGAAAATCTATCTCTCTGTATCATGTTTTTATATCAATCATTACCAGGTCTAGATCCACTCATAAGATTACTCTCATTTATTTGGCTCCAATCTTCAGAACTCAAGGCATATCTGAAATCTCCCTTCATTATATCCTGAAGCATTCCTTGTCTGGTAGGAAAGACTAAGAGAGAATGATTGGTCCAAAAAGCCAATTAAACATGGAATAACCATTTCATTGTTGATTCAGTAAGTCACTTCATGCTGCATATTTTGTCCAACCTCACCCTACCTTCCTTCCTCAGACTAAAAAAGATTGCTCAACTAATTTTATTGAAACTTTGATTCAATAAAATTAGCAGCCGTACTCAAGAGTTATTATTCCTAAGTGATCATCAAGTTAATGCAATAATTGTTCTTGGAGTACATGGAATGAGCCCACGCACATCTTTCCTCAATGGTTTGTTTCAATACTGTTTGTTGACAAAAACACAATTCGCTATAATCATTATTTGTATAGCCATAAAATTTTGTTCTTAATTAACTTGGATAGGGTACAAATCATGCATTAATGTTCTTAATTCTTGTTATGGATTCATTAATTTAGTAATGTGATTTGTAGCCAGGTTTCCATTTGTTTGTATGCGTGCTTTTACTATGATTTAATTAAATTTTGATGAAGCTAGATAAGCTAGTTTAGGGTACACATTTATTATGTGGCCATTTATATAACAAAAGAAGTTGCTTTTGGTATCATGGGCATCTGTACGAAGAGGAAAGGAAAGAGAAAGAGAAGGGGAAAGGAAAAGGGAAGGGGAAGGAGAGGAAAGGCGAAAGCTGTTGTTTAACAGATTTAACAGAAATTATCCATTGCAACTCCTCATAAACATTTATGTGCAACAAATATATTTTTTATATTTTAACCAGATAAAAATTATACAAATTTTGGGAAAGAAATAAAGAAATTAGAGAAAATTAGGATCAACAAAGAATTTAGAAAAAAGAAATGTATATTAAACACTGTTAAAAAAACTGCAGGCTGCTTCTTTAAATCATTTTTTTTCTATTTTCTTTCTTTTACCTATATCTATTCAACAAATATATTGCTTTCTCAATGGAAGACTGATATTGGTGCAAAGAGTTATGCTTGTAATCAAAGTGAAAGGAGATTATTGCATCAGTAAAAGAGTGTCATTTGGAAATGGATTTACTTCAAAATATATATAAATTCTAAAATTTAGAAACAAACCATAAATATAGAAACATGTGTATAATACAATACCCATTTTTAAACCCTATTTACAGTACAACCTGCCCAAATCTAAAAGGGCTTTGGACAACAACAGAGAAAATAACTAAATCAGAATCAGAACCAACAAAAGAATTGTTTCACTTTTGTTTGGTGTGTCTATGTATGTGTGAGAAAGATGGGGGGAGGGGGAGAGAGAGGGGGGGGGAGGGAAAGAGAGAATGAACCAAGTTAGGCATTTTGAGAATTTTTGACATGCTAAGCTAAAAAAGCCTGATCTAGCAACCTCACCAGATTGATTATGGTGAGCTCATCCCAGTTCTCTCTTGAATATTGTCATCTGGTAGGACTTAAGAAGCAAGCCTTTCAATAGCTATGCCTACCCTATGAAATAGCCTCCCCCCTAAAAAAGATATGGAGGGTTCTTGCCATTTTTGCTCCACAGAAGACTGAAGATATGGCTCTTCCTTCAAGTGTTGGGTCAGGATGGAAGATGAGCACTGTAGTTTGTTTGGTTTTTAAGAAGGCAGTGTTATGATGCTGAGTTTCTAGCTGACGGGGGGAGGGTTGCGCATGTGTTCTTGTTAGCTATCTAGGGCTGTTTTATGTGCTACTGTATAGACAAGACATTTGCATTTTTCAAATACATAAATGGTCTGATAGCAGGATAAAATATAATGGAGTCTGGAATAATATTCAGTATAATGTATGCAAGTGTTTAAAATGAATTGAGATCATCTTTCTCTTTCCTTCCATCCTCTGGCATAGATATGAGGGATTGTGGAAAGGCTGGAAAAGTAATGGAAGGGAAAGAAAAAATAAATAATTTGGGGACAGGAGAACTATTGGAAATTTATTTTAAAAAGAGTGACTTAATTCAATGACAGGAAACCTAGAAAGAAGTATTTGAAATACCGTATTTTTCAGAGTATAAGACGCATCTCTTTCCCTCAAAAAAGAGGCTGAAAATCTGGGTCTTATAAACTGAATACAGCATTTTTTGCCTACCGAAACCCTGCCCCTTGACCAAAATGGCTGTGCATAACCTTTAGGAGGCTTCCAGAGTGCTCCTGGGGCTGGGGAGGGCAGAAATGAGCGAAAAACGGGCCATTTTGGGAGGTCTGTAGAGTGCAAAAACTTTTTAAAAAAATTTACCTCTTCAAAATCTTGGTGCATCTTATACACCTAGCGTCTTATACTGCGAAAAATACAGTAATTCAGATACCCTGCCTTAAACAAATTCACCATTACACGAAGGTCAGAAATTTCTTTTACAATGTCCAAGGTTTTTCTGTTTACATACTATAATTAAAGGTACCTTCCTAAAGTCTGTATAATTCCTGATATTCCCCACCACCACCATCTGTGGAGCCTCAACAATAAGCAGAAAAAGTGAAATGGGGGGTATATACTTATATTCAAATGTATATTTGAATGTAAAACATTGTTAACCATTGTCTCTTATTAATTTCTGTCTCAGACAAAGACTAGAGAAGAAGTTAGTATTTTATTACAGTAAATCCCGATAAATACACATTTTTAGGTTACCTGTGAGCAAATTTGTATTTGGTTTGCCCTATTTTTAATCTATCACACAGGAATACAGGGAAAATAAATACAGGAACATTGCAACTAATAGTTATAAATACAAAAGTTAGTCTATAGCAATTTAGGGCTGATTAGTACAGCCTTGAAGATGTGCAGGTCCTCGATGTACAACCACAATTGAACACAATATTTATGATGCTAAGTGAAACATTTGTTATGTGAGTTTTGCTCCCTTTTACGACCTTTCCTGCTGCAGTTGTTAAGTGAATCACTGCAGTTGTTAAATTGGTAATACAGTCATTAAGTGAATCTGATTTCCCATTGTCTTTGCTTGTCAGAAGGTTGCAAAAGGGGATCACATGACTCAGGGACACTGCAACCATCATAAATATGAACCAATTGCGAGGAGGAGTCACGACGATATGGACGTGCGTTCTCGATGCTCTGAGACCGCAGCCAATACTTTTGCCGCTGGGTGGTCCAATCGGACCTAAACCGTTCCAAAGAGATGGTGAACAGGAAGAATATGTCTTGCTGACCTCAGGGATATCGCAAAATCCCTGAAAGAAGCAAGAGAAGTTCTTTAAGCTGGCGACAAAAAATCCAGCCAAGGCTGACGAATATTTAGAGCATATAACAATAAAATATGATGAAGAAATTGAGGATGTCTCTCAAGTGCAAAACTGGATGGTTGAAACTCAAAAAATCGAAGTGGAAAATGAATATAAAGATATTACACCTGGTGATATTTATGGTGATTGGTTTGTCTCTGAAAATGGAAAGAATGGAATACTGAAAGAGGAATTAAATGGAGAAGAAATCTATTCCAGAGGGCAAGATACAGAAGAAGAAAAAACTAAAGAATCTATGGATTTAAAGAGAGAAATTCTATTAGCAAAAGATTGATAACATTGCTGACAATCAAAGATAAGCTGAATAAGGAAACAGAAAGAGGGCATCAAGATTACATGAGAGATCTTATAAGCAAGGAGTTGCTAAGAGAAGTCTATACTAAGGCGACCAAGAAGATGATTAGAAGACTGGCACCATAAATGGCAAAAGATATGAGACTGTTTTGTTCGAAAGATACAGGTTGATAGATGGAAGAATATAATTTTAAACTAGTTAAACTTAGTAAAATTTATTAACAATAGATATAGCTTAAATAAATAACTGATAATGTTACTAATGTATACAATTTGTAGTGTTATGATGGGTATAATTGGATATGAATATTGAATGGTACTCATGTAAGGGATGGGAATAATTGGATATGAATATTGAATGGTACTCATGTAAGGGATGGGTATAATTGGATATGAATATTGAATGGTACTCATGTAAGGAAGGTTAGCAATCTCTTTGGATTATACAATAATAATAATAATAATAATAATAATAATAACAACAACAACAACAACTCCGCCGTTGCCGGTCCCAAGCCCGGATGAGAAAGGAGGAGGGTTGGGGTCAGGTTGGCATCTGGTCCCGTAAAAAAAACCCCGCCAACCCATACAATATGGTGAAAAAAACAAATAAGAATTCCATACCGCATCGGTCGTCGCGCGGGTTAACAAGGGCCGCGGCGGATGTTGGGGTCCCTGGACATCCGTCGACAAGTGGGCTACAAGTGGACCAGCCAACAAAACGACAAGAATATAGTGCAGATGAAAACCGTGCCATAATGGCCTGTTACTACAACTCAGAGCCAGAAAAAAGAGGCTATTTAAAGCGAATGTATGAATTATGGAAACAACAATATCCAGATTCAAATGTTAGTGAACAACGACTAGCAGATCAAAGGCGATTTATTATACGGAATAAAGTGTTTAGTGAAGTTGAACATGAGGAAATTCAGGCAAATTGCAAAACCCAAAAAACAATATCACAAGCGGAAATAACTGATATTCAAGACACAACTAAAGACATTATAGTAGAACTCCCAGAAGAAGCTCTCGGGGAGGAAATAACATCACCACCACTAGAACCAGTTATCACTGAACCAACTGATGAACTAACTCAAAAACAAAAAGAATTGAAGGATAAGATCATGGAGCATTTTCTGCTTAATGAGGAAAGGCAACGTTTACCATCACTAAAAACTGTGCCTAAGAAAAATTTGGCCCCTATCATGAAAATGGTTAATGCAGTGTTTTCAACAATTGAACCGGGATCCATCTTGGAAACAAACCAGTTAATGTACAGCGCAGCTGTAATAGTCACTAATGAACTAGGCATTAAAATTAAAGTACCTAGTCACACAACAGAAAAAGCATCAAAGCCAAAGTGGAAAATCCGTTTAGAACAAAAAATCAAAAATTAAGGGCAGATGCTAGTAACTTAAAGAACATGCATGAGCAACGGCTTAAAAACAACAAAATCATAGATCGGCTAATCAGACGATATAGATTGGATACAAGAAACATCAATGAAGCTGTAGAGATTGTAAAACAGCAGATAACAGCAACAGCTAGAAAAATTGAAAGATATGAGGCACGAATCATCCAATATAAACAAAATCAGCAATTTCGATCAGACCAACGGCGTTTTTATCAAAGTCTTAATGTAAATGGTGACACCAAAAGTGAAAAACCAGAAAAACAGGCCACAGTTGAATTCTGGAAAGAATTGTGGGAAAATGCAAAGGACTACAACAAGGAAGCAAACTGGATACATGACTTTGAGAAAAGCATTGGCAACAAGCAAATGCAAGTATTAGAAATAACAACTGAGATGGTCAAAAATCGAGTTAAAAAGGTAAAGAATTGGACATCACATGGAAAGGACCAATTACATGGTTTCTGGCTCAAATATCTGACCAGTTTACATGCAATATTGGCCAGGCAACTGAATGAAATTTTACAAAAGGGCCAAATTGATGAATGGTTGACAACTGGAAAAACATACTTGATTCAGAAAGATGCAGCTAAAGGAACAACACCTGAAAACTACAGACCAATAACATGCTTGCCAACAACCTTCAAATTACTCACAGGCATTATTGCAGATAACATGATGGATTATTTGGAAACAAACAACATCTTGCCAGTAGAGCAAAAAGGCAACAAAAGAAGGAGCAGGGGCACCAAAGATCAGCTTCTAATTGATAAAATGATATTAGAAAATTGTAAGAACAGAAAAACGAACTTGAATATGGTCTGGATTGATTACAAAAAGGCATTTGACTCACTGCCACATAGTTGGATCATAAAATGCTTAGAAACAACTGGCATTAGCAAAAATATTACATCCTTTACTGAAAAGGCGATGAAACAATGGAGAACTGAGTTGGCAGTAGGGAATGAGATCTACGGAATAGTTAATATCAAGCGAGGAATTTTCCAGGGTGATTCACTTTCACCTCTTCTCTTCATCATCACAATGATCCCACTATCAGTAATCTTAAAAAAAATGAAATTAGGCTACCAAACAGCCAAAGAAGCTGAAAAAATTTCACATTTACTATATATGGATGATTTGAAACTCTATGGAAAGTCAGAAATAGAAATCCAATCATTGACAAACACAGTCCGAGTATTCAGCACCGATATTTCAATGCAGTTTGGCATGGAAAAATGCGCCACTGTATCCATAAAAAGGGGCAAAATCACTGCATGTGAGGGAATTGAAATGCCCAACGGCAAATACAAATACTTAGGCATTCTGCAGTTGGATAACATCAAGCATGGAGAAGTAAAAACTATTGTCAGGCGAGAGTACACCAACAGAGTTAGGAAAATTTTGAAATCTAAATTGAATGGTGGAAATACAATCAAGGCCATAAATACCTGGGCAATACCAGTTATAAGATACACAGCTGGTATAGTTAACTGGACACAAGCTGATTTGGACCTTTTGGACCGAAAAAACCAGGAAACTAATGACAATGCACTACAGTTTACATCCACGTGGTGATACTGATAGACTGTACCTGCCCCGAAAATCAGGTGGCAGAGGATTATTACAAGTGAAGCAAACAGTTGAAGAAGAAAAACATGCACTGGCTGATTATTTAAAAGAAAGTCAAGAACATCTATTAATCGAAGTAAAGAACAAAAATCTACTGAAGGCCCAACAGACGAAACAAGAATACAGAAAAGATGTGATAAAATCAAGAATGGAGAGTTGGCAGAACAAAGCACTGCATGGCCAATTTCTGGAAAAAATAAAAGATAAAGTGGACAGTGAACAAACTTGGTTATGGTTAACAACAGGTTCATTAAAAAAAGAAACAGAGTCACTAATCCTGGCTGCGCAAGAACAAGCTATCCGCACAAATGCCATTAAGGCCAAAATCGAAAAATCCTCTGATGATGCCAAATGCAGACTTTGCAAAGAAGCTGATGAAAGTGTTGATCACATATTCAGCTGCTGTAAAAAAATCGCGCAGACTGATTATAAATTGCGGCACAATTCAGTAGCACAAATGATCCATTGGAATTTGTGCAAAAATTATAATATTAAAACAGCAACAAACTGGTGGGAACATCAGCCTGAAAAAGTCACCGAAAATCAGATGGTCAAGATCTTGTGGGATTTCCGTATACAAACCGACAAAATACTGGCGCATAATACACCAGACATCACACTGGTTGAGAAAAATAAGGTCACAATCATAGACATTGCAATACCAGGTGATAGCAGGGTCGCCGAGAAGGAACATGAAAAGATCACAAGATACCAGGACTTAAAAATCGAAATTCAACGACTATGGCACAAACCAGCAGTGGTAATTCCAGTGGTAATTGGCACACTGGGTGCTATTCCAAAAGCACTGGAATTACATTTAAAAAAGTTAAAAATTGACAAAATCACCATCAGTCAAATGCAAAAAGCCGCACTGCTTGGATCTGCACGCATATTAAGAAAATACGTTACGACGTCCTAGGCCCCTGGGTGGGGCCCGACTAGTAACCAATGCCAAATCCGGTGAAACAACTGGCCGTTGTGATACAATTGTATAATAATAATAATAATAAGTTGAACTGAATTTATTAATTGAAAGCACACAAGAATTTAGCCAAGACATTGGTATACAGTTTGGAATTGACAAATGCGCAACAATGGCAACCAAAGCAGGCAAGGTCATAGAAGATGAGAATGAAGAAATGATAAAGGCAGTAAAACCAGAAGACGGCTACAAGTACTTGGGGATATTAGATTTAATGCATAATAAAGTCAAGGAATTAACTTCAGCCAAGTACATTCGACGAATTCGCAAGATATTAAAATCCAAATTGAATGGAAGAAACATCATAAAAGCCATAAATACCTGGGCTATACCTGTGATTCGATACTCTGCAGGAATAACTGACTGAATCCAGATGGAGTTAGACAATTTGGACAGAAAAATAAGGAAGCTTATGATAATGAATCATGTTTGCACCCTAAAAGTGATGTTGACAGATTATATCTACCAAGAGCAGAGGGTGGTCGAGGAATCCTACAAGTAAAACACAGCTTGAATGATTACATCCAGAAAAGTGAAGAACCAATGATTAAGGACGTTAATAAAGGAGACCTTTTAAAGACAACTAAGTCAAAAGCTGAATATAAGAAAGAAGTAATTGAGAAGCGAGCTGAAAATTGGAAAAACAAAGCTATGCATAGCCAATACTTGAAAAGTATTGAAGGCAAAGCTGACCAAAAGCTAACTTGGAACTGGTTAAGATCAGGAGCACTGAAAAAAGAAACAGAAGGCTTTATTTTGACAGTTCAAGAACAAGCCTTAGCCACAAACTACATGAAGGCAAAAATTCAACATGTTACCACCAACAGCAAATGTCGCCTCTGTAATGAGAAAGATGAGACAGTGGACCACTTGATCGACTGCAGCAAAATTTCACAAACTGACTAACTACAACGCCATGACTGTGTTGCTAAGATCATTCACTGGAAATTGTGCCAAAAGTTTGGATTTGAGTACAGCAAAAACCACTGGGACCATCAGGTTGAAAAGGTTTTAGAGAATGAGAAAGTCAAGATCTTGTGGGACTTCAGAATCCAGACTGACAGGCACTTGGCCCACAACACACCTGACATAACATAAGTTGAAAAGAAAGAAGTATGGTTCATTGACATTGCAATACCTGGAGATGCACGAACTGAAGATAAACAGCAAGAAAAAATCACAAAGTACCGGGACTTGCAAATTGAAGTTGAGCGACTGTGGAAAAAGAAATTGTGTGCTGTCCTGATTGTAATTGGAGCCCTTGGAGCAATACCCAAAGGGCTACCTCACTATTTGGAAATTTTAAATTTATCAGACTTGAACATTCTGATTCTACAAAAAACCACCCTATTTGGAACAGCTTATATCCTCCGACGTTACCTTAATAGTTCCTAGGTCCTTGGTTAGGACTCAAGCTGTTAGGTAGCTCAAGCTGTTGAGCTACCAACCAGCCCCAAAGGCTGTGAATCTCACCAAAGATTAACCATGCAACAACAACAACAACAACAACAATAATAGAACTAAGTTAGATACAATTAAAGTTTTGATTATTAAGGGGGAAATGTTATGATAAAGGATATAGTCAAATAAAGTAGGAATAATAACAACGTATATATAGATATGGGTATAACATAAGGAAACTGGTGACACCTATAAATATTTGAGTTAAAATACTTAAGTTAATATGAATTATGTTTGTTGACTGTGGAAGAGATGCACGAAAGTCTTTTTGTAACCAACTGATAAACTTTCTATAGCATGTAAAGAAGGATGTTGTATTTGTTTTAAATTAAAAAGTAATTTTTTATTAAAAATAAATAAATATGAACCAATTACAAAGCATCTGAATTTTGATCATATGACCATGGAGATGCTGCAAGAGTTGTGTAAAAACGGTCATACCAGTGAGTCACTTTTTTCACTTTGGACAGTCACCAAATGAACTGTTGTAAGTCGAGGACTATCTATACTTTTATCCTATCCTTGCAGTGTCCCTGCTACAAGATTGGCAGAGTTGTTGCCCATACACAAGGGCGATATTTTTCTAAATAAAGATGATGCTAGAGACTTGTGTTCTACTCTCCTGTTCTATTCCTGCTCCCCATTTTATAGTTTTAAAATTAACACAATCTTTTAAAAAATCTTTAAGAAGTCAAACTGGGGAAAGATTTTTGGAAGCACCAAAGATATTTCTGCTACATTTAATCCCTGGGTTGCCAGTTTATTGACAAATTTTCAGAATTCTCTATTTGAATTTGATTTGTGAGACCAATGTAAGCAAAGCAGTGTCATACAGTTTCTGAGCAAACAATCAAACACATTTGTTCTTCTAGTGCAATAGGTGCAATCTACTTTATAACTATTTTTTTCTGAAATGACAAAAAGTCAAAACTTTTAGGAAATCTATTTGTGGTAATTTCACTTCTTGTTGCATGGGGCTGATATGCTATATATTATCTCCCCCCCCCCCTTTGCCTAAATCAGAATGACATTAGTGGGATTTTTTTTCCTCCTTATCCTCTAATTGGCTTGACATATTAATAGCAAATATAATTGTACTGGATCTCTCCTTCCAATTTGAATCCTTTTACAAATGATTATGTAAAAAAAAAATAACAAGCATGCATCATAACTTCATTTTCTAAATCTACACCCTCAGTAGTTCATTGTGGCTGAGAAACATAACTATATCATGGTATATTCTCAAGATTTTAAGCAGACCTCTGTCCTGAACATAATATCCTGCAAGGCAAGTTTTTATGCACTGAAATTTTCCTTCCAAAAGAGAAGCATATCTTTATCCTGTCTGTTGCTCAAATAGGGCGGGAAATCATTTAAAATATAAACATAAAGTTTCCTTGAGGTGGAAGCAACACAATCTCTGCTTGCATTTTAATAGGATTCCTGCATAATTAATGTGAGGGTTGAGTTTGCTTAGCTCTTCCTCTCTAGCATTCCTAGCCTGCACATTCAAAATAACAGAGACCAGCTTTCATTTTAGTTGTTCAGGAAACCTCAGTGTTTATCCATTCACAAATAAGGCAAGCATATTGGTAGATGCAAACATGAGGCCTGGCTTAGAGAAAGCAGGATCTGTTCTTCATTCTTCATTTCATTTTCAGTTTTAGCTTTCCATCATTATGAGTCCCTTCAGGGAATAGGGTGGCCTACAAATCGAATAAATACCAATACCAATTATATGGAGCTCGCTCCCTAATTAGTTGTAATGAAGTTTACACATCCTAACTAGTAAACTAGAGCAAGGTCTAAAAACTGTTTTGGTGAACTATCTGCAATAAATATGTGCAAAGCCAACATATATCAGAATTGCAGATTAGTTAGTTAAAGAATGTGGATAGCCTTCAGTTTTTATTTTTTTATGTATATGCCTGCAAAGCAAATCATAATTACAAGAGTAACACTGAAGTTTATTGAGACTTATGGACAGAGGAGTATAAAGTACAATGCAGCATCTGCATGTTTTGGAGAGTTTTAGCCAGTTTTTGCAGAAATCAAAATGGAATACTTAAATGAAGTTGCTTTTGGCACCAGTGGTTATATTTTATAGTCTCAAAACATAACTATAATAGATACTAATTTTGTGTGGTTCTTATTCCATTTTTAAAAAACCAAATACAAGATACAAGTAGATGTACAAATAAATATCCTTACACATATGAAAGCATTATATTAAAGACATTATATTTGCAGAAATAGACTTTATCTGAACCCAGTTCATATAAGAAAACTAAAGATGAATCAGAGACATGGCCTCAACAGTGTGCTTATTTTAGTCCGACAGATGACTTAGAATGAGTTACAGCTGTTCAATTCACTATCAGGGAGTGTTATTAGGAAGTACCAGGACTATAAGGAAATATTAAATGAAAGCCATCCCTGATCCAAGTTTCTTATCAGTTGCATCCACCCAGTTTTTCTGTCCAAGATATGAAGTGGCTATGCTTTCTTTTAAGATTTATGATTTCTTTTTTAAACTACTATTGCCAATTTCAGTTTCCTCTACACTTTTTTTATATCAAACAGAGTTTCATTTCAAATTATTGTTCTAACAATCTACTTTTTCCTTGTTTGCTTCCTTGATAATTCAAATGCCTAATAAAGTTAATATAAATATTATTTACAAATTGTCATTGAGCGCAGTACAATCCAGCCACCCTGATCTATCTTTAATAAGAAGTTGAAAATAGCTCTTTCAAGAACATTTCAGTAATCTCTTTGGACCTGTCAATCAACTTTATCCTCCTCTCTTATCTTGCCTATTATCCACTCGCATTTTAGGCACAAAGTATATTAATTTCTCTTTGTTGATCATTACCTCAATGGAGCCATCATATTCTATTTTGTCCAGGACTGGTTTATAGGTTCTTCTTGCCACTCATAATGCTCTTAATAATCAGCTCCAAATCTGTAATTTCAAGATATATCTCAATTTTCTTGATCTTCCTCAATTCCAAGTTTTACCATTGGAAAGTCCATTGAATTAACTGTTTTACATCTATTATCAGTAGCTCAAATTTTGCAGGCTAATATAGAGGCAAACTGCTGCCCATTTACCTGGAAATAAATTTCATTAAACTTTTATTTTACTAGAATATATTTATGGATTTCCCTTTAATGTCTCAAGTTCAAAAGGCAAAATATAAGGCACTGTTATTTCTTGACAATTACATCTGAATCTTTCCAAAATGGATGCCCTCCATCTAAATTTCCCATAATTTTCAGCCACTTTGGCCGACAGCAAGGCTATGACTACATGGATTGGAAATAATAATTTATTCCAGCAGTTGCCAAAAATCTACACAGATGTGTCACCAAGTGTTGAGCCAAACCAAGTTTTTACTTTTACCTAAATCTGTACTTTGGGGGAGGGGGGAGCAAATCAAACTATGTCTCAAAAGTACTGTTTTGACACCTAGTTACTTTAATATTAAGGCTACCCACAAACTGATAACTAAGGTAAAATAAAAACCAAACTACACTGCAATCTTGACACACCTTTCTATCCTTTGTCAATCTGATGCTTTTCAAATGAGCATGTAAGACTGCACTAGATAGCATTATAAAATAACGTTTAGAATATGTTTAAATTGGAGGATGGAGGAAAACGCACCCACCCCTGTACTTTCATTTCCAAGGAGAATGATTAGAAAGGCTGTGGGTGCCAACCTTTTTTGCTTCTGCACATGAGCGACAAGCTAAATATTTTGCCTTTTTTTTGTTTGAGCAATTCTTAGTTTTATCCTGCTACAAGTCTAATTCTCAGCTTCTGGTGACCTCAGGGATATGTCCTTGTGATTTTCTTGGGAACGGTATTAAAGTGGTTTGCTACTGCTTTCTTCTAGGTTGTGTCTCTAACATATCTTTGGGATTTCCTCTCTCGGCATAGCACTGACCCCGCACAGCATCTCCGCCAAGGTCAGCTACGTGCTGCCACCTAGCTTGATCAAACTATAGGGAACCAGTGCAACCTCTTCCACTTGCGTATCACTTCAACTACAGTAACTACCTCTCCGGACTGGCGGTACAGATCACGAACTACGCAGGCACAATACTTTCTTTTAATTATTATTTTTCAGGCTGTCTAAAGTATTGCCCGATGAAAATGTCATTTTTCTCTGGCCCCGCTAACTTCAACATGATCCGTATCCTTACGCTATATGCGATTCCTTTCATAACCTTTGCTAATGTCTTTAGTTTCATTTCGCTTTATTTTCTTTCCCCCCCCCCGAGGTAAGACTTTTCAGGCACTGCTTCGGTCCTTCCTTTGCTACAGAGGTCCCAGAAAGAGCCAGTCGCACGAAAGGTCCTTTTGACGTAGGCGTCGCAACCGGGTGCCTTCTTTCTTGCAAAGCTGGAGAACCGGGAGCGCGCATGTAGCTTGGGGGAGTCATTCCGAGGTCCCGTCATGTATTATAAATTCGGCGGCTTCACGCAGAGGCTGGTTGGGGCCGGGGCTCCTGCTGCCTACTCCCCCCAGGTAACGAGAATCCTGTTGCCAGGGGACCGGCGAGTTGACCTTGACGGTTTTTATTTCCCTACATGTGCCTACGAGGCACATTTCTCTTTAGGCGCCGGAGAACGCGAAAGGGTGGGTGGGGGAGGGGGGATGCCTTACGAAAGGATGCCGAGGGGGAGCTGCAGGGTCACGTGGGTTCCCGTCCATGGGTAACAGTGGAGAGGTGGCAGTTGCTGCTGCTGCGGAACTTTTCCCTATCGATTGGCTGAAAGGAGAAACGGAATTGCCCTTTCGCCGGATGTTCCCGTGGTACGAGGAGCAACTGACGGTCAGGGGCACGTGGCCGTACCCTTGTGCTGTTGTAAAGGGGCGCCTCAAACTTTCACCCATTATGATTTCGTGTGTACAAGTGACATAGAGTCCATGTATATAGTTAGTTAATTCAGGTGTTTTTTAAAAAAAACACTTCCAAAGCAATTCCAAAATGGACAACTGGAGAAAAAAAGTCATTTCTTCTGATTATCCTGTTTTAAACTTTTCTCCCAGGTTTTTGCAAGGCTCTAATATTTGCGGTGGCTCAGTGGCTAAGACGCTGAGCTTGTCGATCAGAAAGGTTGGTAGTTCGGTGGTTCAAATCCCTAGCCCTGCGTAATGGAGTGAGCTTCCGTTACTTGTCCTAGCTTCTGCCAACCTAGCAGTTCGAAAGCATGTAAAAATGCAAGTAGAAAAAAATCTTTGGTGGGAAGGTAACAGCGTTCCGTGCACCTTTGGCATTTAGTCATGCCGACCACATGACCAAGGAGATGTGTTTGGACAGCGCTTGCTCTTCCGCAGAGATGAGCATCACACCCTAGAGTCAGGAACAACTAGCAATATGTGCGAGAAGAACCTTTACCTTTTAATATTCAAATAGTGTATGTTTAATTTAATAGTTACTGATCTTTAATATTGTATGAATTTAGGAAGGAATAATCTTCAAGGCATTGGTTTCTTCCAAATCTTTCCAAATCCAGAAAGGATTTTCTGATGTGCAAGAAAGAAAAAAAAGGATGCATTTTTTTGGTTTTAATTAAAAAGAATTCCATGTCAAGGGGGAAAATGAAAATATGTAGAAGAAAAGAGGCAAATTCAATTCAATCAATATGTTAAAAATTGGAAAGAACATTTGTAAATACAACTAAGATCTATAGTATAGTAGGGTTATCTGAACATACTCTTTTAAAGGAAAAACCTACACACATAGGAGTTGCTTAATATACTAAGTTGAGAAATTGATTTATTTACAGTTCAGGTATCACAAATGGAGATAAACCCTGCTAATAACATATAAATATGATAACTTCCAAGGACAAAGTCTTTAAGACTGCTGACCTTTATAGTAAAGGTCATAGGAAGTGATACAAGCATGTTGTTATATAGTAATTATTTTTGCTTTGGATCAGGATTGCTGGAACAAATTTTATTTAGTTTTTCTGGTTAACTGATTACTACTTTAAATAGAGTTTATGTCTAGATTCCACGTCAATTTATGTATTAGTACATACTTATATTTAGTTTTCTATTCAGTACCGCAGCCTAAAAAAGGGTTTCATATAAACAAATTATGAGCTAGCAAAAGCATGCAAAATCTTTTGCCTGCCATTTAACTTGGCTTTCATGCTGACTGCAGAGAAGGGCAGGGGGAGATTGCTGATGAACTGTTTGTTCCCACTAATTACAAATATTTTTTTTAAAAAAATTATTTATTAAAATATTAGGATTTTGCGTTTACATGTTGACTTTAAAAGAACTAAGACTCATTAAGAAAAACATCTATATTCTATATAAATTCTGGTCTTATGAACTACATAAATTCTAGTTTTGCAAAGATATTATTAGAGACACTTAGATGCAATAATTTCAAAATTCTATAGTACCCAAAAGAGCAAGATGTATTAGTGGCTCTGATTAGCAGTTATATTGTATATCTAGCTGGTTGGTTAACATGGTTTTCAGAGTGGATTTTATCTTACAGATTAGTTGAATTTATAGAAGAATTTATAGCAAGACTTCCAGATAATTAGCATAAATATTTGTTGGTAAGCAGAACTAATCTATAAGAGATCAGGCAATAAGTCATGTATTGAATAGCTGGGATAAATACAGTTAGTTTACATTCGGACGCTTGATAACTCACATTTATGATGGTTACAGTGTCCCAGAGTCATGTAATCCCTGTTGCAATCTTCTGACAAGCAAAGTCAATGGGAAAACCAGATTCACTTAATCCTATTACTAATTTAAGAACTGCAGTGATTTAGCTAATGAATGTGGCGAGAAAAGTTGTAAAATGGGGCAAAACTCACGTAATAAATTTCTAATGTTGGGTTCAATTGCTGTCGTAGGTTGAGGACTACAGAAAAGAATCAGTCCAATTCGCTTCCCTAATGTATTTGTTTAGTGGAGAACTAAACAAATTTGTTCAGATTGCAAAATTCAATAAGAAGACAAAAATGAATCTTTTAACAAACACCTAACAATGGTCCAGGTTATTCGATTAATCTCAATATTTTATAATTTGTAGCAAAATGCTAAAAACATTTGAAATATTTATTGGGCCTTAATTATAAACTACTGGTGAAGTAAGACTCAACATTGGAACAGGTCAGAGATTGTATGATTACACTGATGTAGTATTTGAATACAGTAGTAGAAATGGCAACCATCAAAATTTCAGTGGAAGAACTTTAAATTTACTGCAAATATATTTATAAAATATCAGTATGTTTTATTGATACCTTTGATTGCAAAAATTAACAATTTTCAAAAAATTGCTGTAAATGTAATGTACAAATTGGATCGGTTTTTTTTTTGTATTTGCTGGCTATATGATTCCTACTAGAAGGAAACGAATCTAAAAATTTAAATCAAAAAATTCTGATTTCAATCTATGATATTCTTATAAATATCAAAATATATGTTCCCTCAAATTATTTTGAATTAGCTTCACATGTGATAACTTTTGCAAGATATTATATACTTCTTACTGGAAAGGTTGTCTCATCCTTTCAATGGAAGAATAGCTTATCACGTGTTGGGAGTATACTTTGATATTTAGAATAATTTTGTACCTTAGATCTGATACATATTCTTAGATCTAATACATGAAATGGTACCACACATAAAGTGTAGATTTATCCATATAATTTATATTTAGGGATTATGAGAGATTCTTAGTAATGTGGATTGAATTTATTACAGCTAATTCAGATAATTCCATTTAGTGAATTGTATTGACTCTGATTCTTTATATTGACTTTTAGCTCACATTTAATACTGACTTTTAGTTTTTAAATGTAACATATAGATAGTCCTTATTTGTAAGTACATTTGGGACCAGCAGCTAGGTTTTTAAGCGAAGTGATCAGTAAAAAAAACTATGATTATGTTTATTATCTTAATTCAGCTTTGTTTACAGACTAGCAGTGATCATGAATACAAGAATTGATCATAAAATTACTTATCATCATCATAGTAACCAGGGTGGATTTGATTTAAATCAAGTCAATTTAAATCACTAGTAAAAAGGCTTGATTTATATCAACACAATTTAAATCATAATTTTTAAAGAACAATTGTCATCTCTGTCCCGCAGCAGCTCTTCCTCTGACCCACTATTGACTCACCGACAGTCCCAATATTGTAGAATATACAGCCTTATGCTACATAACTAAGCTCCATTTCATGCTGAATAAATTAAATTATTAATGTATCTTAAATAGAAAACTATCTTTAGATATATTTTATTCCAAATCATTTTACTAAAATAAATTTGATAAAAATAAAAAATAGATTTAAATAAACAAAATCAGATTATTATTATTTTTAAAAGCATCCATTTTTATCCAGCCTGATTGTAACTGTAAATGGTTCCTAAATAAGGATTACTTGTATATAATATATTTGCCTATTTTTATGTGTGCATACCTTCAAGTTAGTTTTGATTCCTAGTGATTATCTTGGCAAATCCCTGCAGCTTTCTTAGCAACATTTTTGGAAGAATGTTCTTCCTAAGGCTCAAAGAGAGTGATTGGCACAAAGTCACTCAGTTAGTTTAATGCTTAAGGTGACTCTAGAATTCAGTCTCTCAGGTTTTAGCTTGGTGTCTTTATCCCATGCACCAAACTGGTTTTCATATAATTATTTGCAATTAATGATACATTAGAAAGCTATAACTTCCATGACATTTTTAAAGTCCTAGTTTATTCATCTGCATTATATTCTTTTACTCTTTTTTCATGTTGTTTGTACGTGTATGTTTGTCACCCAGCTTCTTCCCTAACCATGTGACAGACATGGGACTCTCACAAATGATCGGTACACATTATACTGTCCTTCTAATGATAAAAAGTAAAAATGGAAAAAATAATTTGCATAGTACATCTCTGTAATGCATCCTTTTAGCCATGTAGCTTAAAAACAAATAAATGGTTTTAGTCCTTCATTAGAAAGATAAATGAATCTTGCAAGAGATAAAATATAACTTATTTTTAAAATAATTCAAAATATAAGGTATGATATATAAAGCATTGGCTGATAGCTATGTATGCATGGTCCCTTGTTTTATATTTTAAATATTTTAAAATCTGATTTACACAAACTCATATCAAATGGTAATGGGTGCATACCATTTTATTTTATGTAAGCAAATTAACAAATCAGGTTGTCTTCCATCTAAGTATAGTTTCCTATTCCATATAAACTGGACAACTTCAGGATAAAACAGGACATTGAAGTATAGTCTAAAACTGACTTTATAACCTGGCTTGTTCTGAATATGCTTTGCGTAGCATGGGAATATGTTAACTGTTTATTTCATAGTTCATATTTCTTTTATTTTCACCATGAAGAGAACAGTAAAGAGGACACATGCTCCTCTACTACTCTTGTGTATGTTTTTCAAATTACTTTGTTACTTGAAGGTTTAAAATTAATGATTGAATTGAGATATACATGTCCATGAACAGTATATAAATTCTGTGCAGCAAAGTAAAATAGTCAAAAAGGTAACATCAATAAGCTCTGTAAATAGCTACTGCTTTCAAGCCCAATAAATATCTTGAGCATCTAATCTTATGATGGAGCTATAAAATTCTAAACAGTAATCACCATCTTGAATAATCATAAAAATAATATTAATGAAGATAAATATTTTTAAATGTTCCTTCCTTTAGCAGCTAGTTCTTTAAAAATGGGATTAGCTGTGTCTCAGTTCACAGCAACTTTATAATCATGAGAAAGAGACCAAGATTATATACAACAGTTTGTAAATATTAAGGAAATATCAGGGATCCTAATATAAATCAAGGTTCAGAAAAAAACAACACTTTGAACTGAGTAAGTTTACAGACACAGATCTCTTGTTAATTTTTATCTAGCTGGGATCCTACTGCATGTCTTGATAAATATAATTACACTAAATGCACCATTTGTTTTTTAAAAAGTGTTTTGATTGTCAGACAGTTTGATGGATGAGCTAACAAAAAGCAATTAGTAGGCATTAATTTCAAGTATACACTTATTAACCTTGTTAAAATGCAAATGTAATTCTCAGCACATTGTGTTCACACTTGCTGTCTAGAATAATAAACTAGAGAATCTGTATAAAGGTGATTGTAGTTGTGCTCCATAATGTGTTTACTTCAGTGTAGCCTTATTAAATTCAGTTGTGAATTACAAATTGCCATGGGGGGAGTAAAGCTTTTCAGAATCGTTTATATTCTGAGTCTTCGCTGGCATATTTGAATGCATAAAGATACATTGCATTCTGGAGGGAATGTGTTCAACCTGTAATTAGTGTTTGTTCAGGAATGTTCATAAATGTGATCAAAATTCCTCAGGAATGAAGGTAAGTGGATTGCTGATTTAGAATCAAAGTTGCTATCTCTTTTTTCTCCCATCTGAAGTCAACTTCCATGCTTATTTTAAGACTTCTACCATTCATAGATATCCTGAAATAACTGAGCAAAATGGGTTTATTACCGCATTGAATACTCTGGAAAGGACAGGAAGGGACAAGTGAACAACCCACAATTAAGCATTCCTCAGCTTTTCAGTTTATCCCACTAAGCAATAGTACCATGTCTTGTTATTTCTTTTCCACTATTCAAATTTATTCTTATGCCAGAAATCCTGAAAGTACTGTATGGACTCAAGGAATGAACGGCTGGGTTTTTTTGTGTCAAAACAACTGATGGGTATACAAAATACTGTAATAGTCAGGGATATTTGCAAGACGGACAGATGACTCAAGGTGATGGCCACAGTTATGCATGCAGAAGGGTAGGGTTTCAGTCATATTATTGTAACTACTACTTTGATTTTAATTAGGAAAAAAGTCTCTTCATGTTAACAAAATCTTTGGGCTGCCTAACTAATTGCGTTCTAAATATGTATTTTGTCAATGTTTTTGGAGTATTCCAACTTTTGTATCCTACTCTTGTTCACCAGACTCATGTAGCTCACAAAATATAGGAAAATCCACAATCTAGAGATTTTTCTTCCATGTCAAATCAGATGTGCTTTTGTTTATACTCTTGTTGATTGCTAATTGATATTTTCAATTGCATAAATTGTTTATTTAGGGATTCAAGCCAGTATCTGTGGAGTCTCCAGCTGTGATATTTGATACCCCAATTAAAGTTGCCCCAGACTCACAAAACAAGGTTGGGGGTTTGGTTAAGAACAAAGTATCACAACTGCAGAAATTATTTCAGGTGAGAATTATTTTTTTTTAAAAAATGTGTAAACATTCTATTAATGTACTTGATACATTTCAGCTCTGCCCGTCATATTTAGACGTTAGCATTTCTGTTTTTGCAGTATATTCAAGTCTGTAGGTTTAATGAAAAACACAGAACATGCATAGTTCAAAAAATGGTCATAGATACTCATACTAACTAATCCATGAAAATATATTACATATTTTTAAATGACATAGATTTCTCAGGATTCTGAAATGTAAATAAAATGTATGGCATTCATAATAGATAACTAGAACATTTTATTTGAAGATGAGCTAATTGTTATGTTCCAATTTAATTTTTTCCCAGGTTTTGCATAAATATTAATTTTTCCACTGTATTAACTTATATGTATATCTTTTGTTAATAGAGGCCTGATGATATTCCAGTACATTTGAAACGAAGTGTTTCCGATCGACTTCTTTACCGGACCACTATGGCATTAACAATAGGAGGGGCCATCTACTGTTTGATAGCTCTCTATATGGCCACCAGTCCCAAAAGAGAGAAATGAATAATGTATTTCCAGAAAGATCGTCATCTAATTTTGCTCTGAAAAGGAAGACTTGCACTTAACCTTCTGCTATTATAATGAAGTCATATGATAATATATTGCATATTTTTGGGTTTCATGATGAGTTAAAGACAAACATAGAGTAATGTAAGGAATTTAGAGTAAAATCACTACTATGGTGGAGAAAATTATTATCACCTATGTAGTTTTGCAGATTCCTCTACCCAATTGTCAGTAAAATAAAACTCATGTAGAATGGTTAGCCTGAAGAACTTCCTAATAATAAAGTGTGATAAGTGGATAGTTGATGCGGTGAGAGAGCGAGATAAGAATCTGACACTGAAGATGTTATCATCTGCTGAAATTTTGGATGTAATTTTTGTGGAGTCATATTGATAAAGAACTTTTATTCTAACCTACCATAACTTGCTGTTCAGAATAATTGTACACTTCATTAATTCTGCTGTGTTGCATTTAAGGTTCTGTGTAGCACATTAATTCCACAATTACTATTACTTTGGAAATATTTTTGTTTCAACATTGGAATAAGTACAGAAAAATAAATAATTTATTCCTGCAAATTTGTCTAGCCTTTTCTTAAATGATATAATAATTTCTAAAATGTTGGCTTGCTTTCCATTTTTGTCACTAGATTGCTGATTGATTAATTTTCTGTACTGTATTAAAATTGCACAATTCTACAGTTATACAAAAGTAGGTACAATTTAATTATTATTAACATAAAATAGATTAATGTTTCCCCAAAATTAAAATTGAAAGCATCACTGTATTTAAGTTCTGTTCGCTTTGTTAAACCAGCCTCACTGAGCTAGGTTATAGCATTGGTCTAATTTAGAAAAATACATTTGAAATATTTTTGCAGTGACAGATAATAAAAATATGGCAGTAACTAGCAAAACATAAAATTAATATGAACTACATAGTGATTTAAGGCAAGGGCAAAGCCCCTGTATGTGCAAACACACTTAAGCAGGATTGGACATGGTTAATACTTGAATTCTAAGAACTTTTTGAAAAATAACATTACCAAGATTGACATTCCACATCTTCTACCCATGTACTTAATTTTGCTTCTTTTGTTTGTCTCAAATTTTCTGTTATTTGCACTTATCAAGCAGAATACTTTTGAATATTCTTTATAAGCTATTGCAGTTTCTCCCAAATTTCTGATAACTGAAAATTTGATAAGCATTCAATCTTCATCCATATTTTTAATAAAATAATTGTAGCGCATGGGACCCAGGTCTGGTCCTTCTGGCACTCAATTCAATAATCTCTAAGATGTAGAACCATTGATGAGCACTCTTGAATATGCTTTTGAATGAACTATAATATATTCAGTTGTCATATACCTATACTTAATATGCTAATCAACATATCATGGAGTACTAAGTCAGCTTTACTGAAGATAATATACTGTGTTACATCTTCATCATTCCCAAATCTTTTAAGGAAAATGGGTTTGTGCATTCAAGTCATTTTATGCAATTTCTTGGCAAGATTTTTCAAAAGTGGATTTCCCTTGCTGCCTTCCTAGGGCTGGAGGGGAATGACTGGTCCAAAGTCATCCAGCTGGCACCTTCAAGATTTTAGTATTTAGTATTTATTAGGATTTATAGGCCGCCCTTTTCCCTAAGGGGACTCAGGGCAGCTTACAATCAGGGAGGGGGTGCAATTCAAAAATAAACAATATGTGAACAAAGTAAAATAATAAAAACACAACTTGCATTCAACACTCAACACTCGGGTGGGGCAAATTAGAAGCTTATCCCCAGGCCTGTTGGGATAGCCAGGTCTTGAGGGCTGTGCAGAAGGCCTGGACGGTGGTGAGGGTGCGTATCTCGACGGGGAGGTCGTTCCACAGGGTCGGAGCTGCAACAGAAAAGGCTCTCCTCCGTGTAGTCGCCAGTCGACATTGGCTGGCGGATGTGATTCGGAGGAGGCCCAGTCTGTGCGATCTTATCGGTCGGAGGGAGGTAATCGGCAGAAGGCGGTCTCTCAAGTACTCAGATCCACTACTATGGAGGGCTTTAAAGGTGGTCAACAACACCCTGAAGCGCACCCGGAGATCAACAGGTAGCCAGTGCAGCTCGCGGAGGATGGGTGTTATGTGGGCGAACCGCGGTGCGCCCACTATCACTCGTGCGGCCGCATTCTGAACTAACTGCAGTCGCCGGATGCACTTCAAGGGCAGCCCCATGTAGAACACATTGCAGTATTCCAGCCTAGAGATCACAAGAGCTCGAGTGACTGTTGCGAGAGCCTCCCGATTCAGGTAGGGTCGTAACTGGCGGACCAGGCGAACCTGGGCAAATGCCCCCCTGGTCACAGCCGACAGATGATGGTCAAAGGTCAGCTGTGGATCCAGGAGGACTCCTAAGTTACGAACCCTATCTGAGGGGTATAGAATTTGACCCCCCAGCCTGATAGGTGGAACATTAGCCAAATTGTTGGGAGGGAAACACAACAGCCACTCGGTCTTGTCCGGGTTGAGTACCAGTTTGTTAGCACTCATCCAGTTCTTAACGGCCTCAAGACCCCGGCTCATCACGTCCACCGCTTCATTGAGTTGGCACGGGGCGGACAGATACAATTGCGTATCGTCCGCATATTGATGGTATTTTATCCCGTGCCTCCGAATGATCTCGCCCAGCAGTTTCATGTATATGTTAAATAGTAGGGGGGATAAGACCGAAACCTGCGGCACCCCATATTTTAGGGGCCTCAGGGACGACCTCTGCCCCCCGACCAACACCGACTGCGACCTGTCCGAGAGGTAGGAGGAGAACCACTGCAAAACAGTGCCTCCCACCCCCACCTTCCGCAGTCGTCGCAGAAGGATACCATGGTCGATGGTATCGAAAGCCGCCGAGAGGTCAAGGAGAACCAGGATGGACGCATGGCCTCCATCTCTGGCCCTCCAGAGATCATCGGTCAATGCGACCAAAGCGGTTTCTGTGCTGTAACCGGGTCTGAAGCCGGACTGGAAGGGGTCAAGGTAACTAGCTTCCTCCAAGGCCCGTTGAAGCTGGAAGGCCACCACCTTCTCAACAACCTTCCCAACAAAGGGAAGGTTGGAGACAGGACGGTAGTTATTTAAAATGTCTGGATCCAAGGATGGTTTCTTCAGGAGGGGTCTCACCACCGCCGTTTTAAGTGCGGCGGGGAAGTGCCCCTCCCGAAGGGAGGCGGTTACGACCGCCTGGATCCAGCCACGTGTCACCTCACTGCTGTTGGCAACCAGCCAGGAGGGACACGGGTCCAGAATACAGGTGGAGGCACTCACAGCTCAAATGGCCTTGTCCACATCCCCAGAGGCAACATCCTGAAACTCAACCCAGAGATGGTTTGCCAAGTAATCCTCTTGTGTCCCGGCTGGATCTGCAGCGGTGGAGTCCAAGTCCGACCGAAACCGAGCAACTTTGTCCGCTAAGAATTGGGCATAATCCTCAGCTCTATCCTGTAAGGGTTCCCCCGTATCCCTCCTATTTAGGAGGGAACGGGTTATCCTAAACAGGGCGGCTGGGCGGGACTCAGCGGACGCAACCAAGGTGGCAATGTGAGATCTTTTTGCTGCCCTAAGTGCCCTGATGTACTCCTTGGTGCAAGTTGTTAGGAGTGCTCGGTACGACTCGGACTTATCGGACCTCCACAAGTGCTCTAGGCGTCTCCTCCGGCGCTTCTTCTCCCGGAGCTCCTCGGTGAACCAAGGAGGTCTCCGGGATCCGCTGACCCGGAGGGGCCGTAGTTGCGCAATCCGGTCAAGAGACTCCGATGCCGCCGAGTACCAGGCAGCAGCCAGAGTCTCCGCCGAACTGTGGGCGAGAGTATCAGGAATAACCCCAAGCTCCGTCTGGAACCTCGAGGGGACCATAAGTCGCCTGGGGCGGAACAACCTGGTCGGTTCCTCCTCCCTACGGTGGGGGTTTGGCCTCCGGAAGTCAAGCCTCAGTAGGCAGTGGTCTGACCACGACAGGGGTATGGTCTCATTACCCCTCAGACCAAGATCACACATCCACTGCTCCGAGAGAAATACGAGGTCGAGCATGTGACCCGCTGAGTGGGTTGGGCCCCGAATTACCTGGGTCAAGCCCATGGCTGTCATGGAAGCCATGAACTCCTGCGCCCCATCAGAGTGTTCACCGAGCGATGGCAAATTGAAGTCCCCCAGAACCATAAGCCTGGGGAACTCAATTGCCAGCTCGGCTACTGACTCGAGGAGCGAGGGGAGGACTGCTGCAACGCAGTTGGGAGGCAGGTACGTTAGCAGCAGACCCACTTGACCCTTGAGGTCCAACTTCACCAGCAGAGCCTCACACCCGACAAGCTCCGGAGCAGGGACCCTACGAGGTACTAGAGACTCCCGGATAACAATAGCCACACCGCCACCCCTTCCCTGGGCTGTCGGCTGATGAAGCACCTGAAATCCTTCTGGGCACATCTCTACAAGGGGGACTCCTCCTTCTGTGCCCAGCCAGGTTTCAGTAATACATGCCAGGTCTGCCCTCTCGTCAGAAATTAAGTCCCGGACGAGGGGAGCCTTGTGAACAACAGACCTTTCATTTAGCAACAGCAGCCTGAGACCAGGGTCCTGATTACTCGCGCCATCTGGCCTTGGAGTGGGACTCATAGGGCCGGAAGGAGGGATCTCTGTAATATAGCGAGCCCTCCTTCCCCGGTAATGGCCAGCCCTAAAGTCCCCGCCGTATCTGCCTCTCCCTGTAGTGACCGTAATGCTCCGATTTCTCAAAAGATAATACATGTGATTGAATAGATGTTTAAAACAATTCCTGTATTATCAAAAGTGCAAATGAAATTAGTTTTTAAATATTATGCACATAAGCCTGGAACTATGAGACATCTTGATCACCTTTCCCAAATTTATTATTTTAAATTGGCCTACAATTGATGGATCTGATTTTGTCCCCAAAGAAAAATGCAGATATTTCATAATTAGCCACCAAATGAGCTCCTAGTGAATATCCCACATAATAGGGAAAAACAGAGCTGTTCTGTATGGATACAGTGAATAAATGTCTCCAATCAAATTCAGATATAATCTAGATTCATCTAGCACTTTAGTCAGATAATTTTAGTCTTCCCCAGTAGAAAGGTAGTAATCTACTTGACAATAATGTTCCTTAGGACTTCTCAACGTCTAATTGGACTCAGTTAACTTCTCAATATCTTTCTTTCCTTCTTTCCTTCCTTCCTTCCTTCCTTCCTTCCTTCCTTCCTTCCTTCATTCATTCATTCCTAAAACCAAAGAATGGGGAATCTGTCTTTTCAGTTATAAATACTGCAGTACATGTTAATGGTGCAGTATAAATAAATAATGTGGCTATTCTTCGCAGAATACAGTAAAACTGATACATTTCCCCAAAAGATATGTGGACTAGGCTGCCTTTACGACAGCTGTGCTGTCACAAGGGCTTAATGAATGGACTTGGCTGTAGTCAGAGGTGGTATAGAGATGGTAATCAACTGGTCAAGCCTGGAGTATAGGTGTTTTGTTGCTAGAGCCCTGAATGGGAGCACCTGCCCACCTCAGCTACTGTGGGTGATGTTGTTGACAAAAAAAAATGGAAAGAGAGGAAGGGATAGAGAGATCTGTACCAATTCGAGTGAATGAAGTGGTGGAAAATAAAGCGAGAGAATTAAATGGATGGAATGGTTGTCAATTCCAGATCAGGAAGGGAGAAGAAAGGTCCATGGCTTTCCTGGAAGAAGGGAAGTGAAGACCTAGAGGTATGAGAGACCCACTGAAGATCCAAGTTGGGATGGAGGGACTCGTATTTAAGAAGGAACGAAACATTGTGAGTGGTGAAGCCTTAATCTCTGGGGAAGAACTAAGCATGAAGACCCTGAGACAGTGGATTCAGTGGAGAAGGAGTAGATAAATTTGGCTAAATAAGTACTGGAGAAGATGAAGCCTTGATGAGTACAGTAAAGTTCAAGCTCATTCCTTTATTTGTACTCTTGTTAAGCCCAGGAGTGTGAGAGGAAGTTAGAGTGAAAGGGGGAGGAAAGTAGAGGATTTAGGAGGAAACTTAATACCAGATAAACACAGGGACACTTGAGTGATCCCCAGGGGAGTGACCCCCTGTATGACAGATACAGGATGTTACGTTCATATATTAGCATGTTTTCATGATGCAAGTACCTAATTATGGTATTGATTATGTATCATCATTTTGATGATTATCATGATTTCTTATAGATGTTGCTGGCCTCCCCAATACCAAACCAGTACCTTACTGTTAATAGGCATAGTACAAAAGGATATCTGCTCCCTGCTGAGATTGCATATCAATTCATATAATCCTCAGTAATCCACTATTAGCAAAAGCTGCACAAAGAAAAACAAGGAACACATTTCTCATCATTTCCATGTAGCATTCACAAATTTTGTTTTTCTGAAACTTTCATAAAATCATTAAAATTAGGAATCAACAGTGAATGCCATATGGCCTTGGTTGGTATCAAAAAGCTCAGAATGGCTTGATGTGGTTAGGCTTTGAATGGGAAACCATCAGAAAATCTCAGGTGTCAAGCTTAAGAGGGAACTTTTAAACAAAAACATATCTCAGAAGAAAATGGCAAATTTTATTGCTAATAACATAATATAAATATGTCCATGAAATCAAAAGGAATTCAGCTTAACCTTTGATAGTGCTCCATTTATTAAAACCAGAGTTCATTAGGTATTAATATTCTGTATTTAGTGACTTAATGCACAGACCAGCACAACATAATGCAGAAATGCATTATTAAGCCATTCAGGAAATAGTCTGAATTCTTCAAAACACAAAAACAACAAGATCTAACAGATTTTAGCATTGTTCCATGAGAAGCACTGAAATTGGGCAGTTTGTACACAAATATTAAATTCTGAAATATTTCCTAACATGCAATGTGGCTGAAATAGCATTACTAAATGGGAAAATATATTATTTCATATCCTTCAATATGCTACTTTATTTTACTTGGTTTTTTTTAATAGATTTTTTTAAATCCCACATTTACTATTTTAATAAATAACAAGATGGTAAACATACCCAATACGCCTTCCTCTTCTATTTTCCCCACAACAGTTCTCTGAGGTGTGTTGGGTTAAGAAAGAGTGACTGGCCCAAAGTCACCCATCCAGCTTTCATGCCTAAATTGGAACTAGAACTCACAATTATTAGCCTGGTGTCCTAACCACTAAACTAATGTATGTGTATATGTGCTACATTTGGGGAACCCATCTTTAATGACTCCTGAGAACATCATATAGTAGGTTATATTTCTAAATAAGTGAGGATGTGGTTACAACTTGACATATCTGTATTATCACTTTATCATCTTTCTAAATTACATTCTTAATTCACCTAGCCAGATACAATTGTCACCAGGAGAACGAAAAGCCATATGAAATAATATAAAGCAACCCAATCAAGGAGCCATATATGAATTGATGAACAGAAACTTTTTCTTGGATGTTATATCCTTCCTAATTTGTTTAGTAAATAGATTGGTGATGGTATCAGTAATATGCATGAACTTTAAATTTAGATTAAAAGGAGCCTATTTTTCTGGCAAAATGTAATTCATGTTTCCTTACATACTGTTCTGTACAGTTCCTTAAGCACAAGTCTTCTGGGATTCTCTAAATTTAACTCCCATCTCTTCTCTAGTCACCAGGCAGAGCATCTTCCCAATTAGCAACAATTCCCTTAAAAAAAAAACTTGCTGCAAGCTTCATTATTCTAAATTTATCTCCGACTAGAACAAGCATTTACCCCACTTATAATTAGGCAAAGAAAATCCAAGCTACTCCTTTTGACCAAATTATTTCTCATTAAGTGGCTTTTGTAATGTGAGCATCCCAGTTTTGTTGGCAATCTCAATGACCTTGAAGCGAATCTACCAAACCTTTTTTCCTTCAACTGTTATGGTGGGCAGGGAGCAGCCTTTCCAGATGGGTCTCCTGTTGATTTGCCTGTCATTCTTGTAGCCTTTGCTGATTTCTTGAGAAGACCAGAATCTACTAATATAAGGCATTGGAAAGGTTAATCTTCACCTTGGTATTTTAATACAATTAGAGAGGATTATATGGATTTCATGATCTATTTTTAACCTGATGCTGGGGACTGAGAACTACATATTGAAAAAGAGAAAGAGTGAAAGCACAGATGTTGATAGAAAGTCAGGAGTTGCTGGTGTCTTTTTTGAGACCCTTTTGGGATTCTGCTTTCCTAGTGGTTAAACTGGGCATATATATTTTTACATTAATAAATCAGATCTAGTGCACCTAATGATCTGTGTTACAATACAAAGCAGATAGAGTTTAATAGCTGGCTTTTTGGATGAAGAAGAAATGACCAGACTTGGAATGAAGTCAATAAGTTCCCTATTTGAGAACTATCAATTTTTAGATATAAACAACTGTGACAAACACTGGGAAATGGGTCAGAAGGTGGGAATTTTGACAGTCAGAAATCTGGATCTGGATGAATGGCTGCTTTCTTGATGTGAAACTGGCAGTCTCTGGAATGTTTGCTGCATGAAATATTAATCTCTTCCTTTTGTATTGATGCTCATTCTGTTTATTTGTGAATTAGTCCAAACATTCCAAAACAGTAACCAGCCTCCAATGATTATCTTGCAAGGCATTGCTGAAAAATTCTCAGTTTTGGATAACTGGAGTATGCAAAGTGGTGTCAGTTAAATGATTTGTGCTCAGATATACATGAAAACACTTTAGCCAATATAAGGTGTACAGTGACTATATTTTCTTGGGAAAAATAATGGAAAAAACCTGGAAAAAGGGGCAAATGTTAATTTTTCATGTTTATAACTTTGCTTTATTCAAGAGCAAAACAAAGAAAAACTTTACAGAAATGCATATATTAATAAAAATATCTAAAATCAAACAGTAAATGCAAACTATTTAAAAAGGCAATTCAGCATTCATATTTTTCACATGAATGTGAAAGAGTCTGCTTAAATGCCATTATTTGTATGATGAAATAACCGAAAGGACAAAAATGAGTTTTTGAAAAACATAGACATCTAAAAGGACAGCTTTCAGGGGGTGGGGGGAAACTTCTCTTTATAATAAAGGACACAGTTATGTTTGAAGAAGCTGGCTTCTATGTGCATAATTTCCTTGCTGGATCAGAAAAAAATAAAATAATTGCATTCAAAATCCCATTTTAGCCTCATGTCATCCTGCTGAGAGAAGAGTTACACTAAGCCATCGGAATCACTTGTTTTTTAATTGCTTTCTGTTGTCATAAATGGATTTCCTTCCCCTACAGCATCCTCTTGTTACTTGTTCTGCCCTTTTCCGCTGACTACATAGACAGGGAAAAAAAAAAAAAAACTAAACCCAGCAATACTTGTTCCACTTTTCTAGCTGTGGAGAAATCTTTTCCTCTCGCTTGCTCCTTGAACTTTGTCAGCTGTTTAAATAATTTTGAACTCCATGATAATCCCTGGAAAAAGATTCTGTAAAAAGTACTATTTCCATTGCTTTTGAATTATCCTAATCTTCAGATCTTTCATCAAGCAAATCTGCTCACCAGGGAGGAATATTATTAAAGGAGGAAAATCTCCTTATGTATTCCGGGCCATTATCTTGTGCTATATGATTATTTGTGCTATTCTCCTGTTTTGTGAAGCAAAACTGTGAAGCAGTGAACTGCTTTGTTCCATTTCATGTTTATTTTTTAATGAAGCTAATTTATAGCCAGACAGTGTAACCTTTTGATGTTTGAGGTCACGCAAAACATTTTGTTGATGACTGAGGAATGCATTGATTGAGATTATGAGGCAAAACAAATAAGACTTTTTTTATTCTGTTTAATTTTTTTAGGACCTACTCTGTGTTTTGTATACATGTATATCCCAACCCAAAATGACAATTATGCCATCAGTGTTGAACATTATAGCCAGTGCTACCTATGGGGGAAACCAAAAACAAGCAAACCAAACAAAAAGGAATGTGAGAGACCATATTTGACTTTGAGGTGTGAGGGCGCTCACCAATGGTGGGATTCAGCCAATTCGCACCTATTCAGGAGAACCGGTTGGTAACTTTCTAAGCAGTTTGAAGAACCGGTTGTTGGAAGAAATCTCATTTTTCTTTTTCCCACTTTACAGGGCTAATCCTATAAGGAAGGCAGGAAGGAAACATTCTGGTGTTGTTTCTAGCCTAACCTTTATTGCCCTGCTTACAGAAACTGCCTCTCCAGTTAACCCTTATTACCATTGTAACAACTAAGGCGAAGTGCCCATCGACCTGAGTGACATTGACTTGGCCACTCCCACATGATCACATGACCACCAAGCCCCGCCTACCCAGATGGTCTTTAGGGCAGAGAACTGGTTGGTAAATTATTTGAATCCCACCACTGGTGCTCATCCTCGCTATATATGGTAGACAACTGCAATTTCTTCAAGGCCCTGAAGAGGCCAGATTGGTTTTGTTGATCTTGGGAACAATATGGAGCAATATGGAAGTACTTTCTGTTGTCTTTTGCTGTGATGTTTTTCCATTTTCTAGTCTAAGCTATATGACCTTGGGATTTTTCAGCAATTCCCCATTCAAGTACTAACCCCATTCAATTTACTTTTTTCACGATCAGCCCTGGTATAAACTAGTAATTTACAGACTCACTTCATATGTATTTAATAATTTTTCATTTCTGTCACTTTAAATATAATATCAAACAGTTGCTCTTGGGGCAACCAAATACGGTTTGAGTGCCAAATACGACTTATTATTTATTTAATACATTTTATTTATTTATTTTATTTGCATTTATTGGCCATTCAACCAGTGGACTCTATGTGGCACATAAACTACAAAAAGAAAAAAAAGACAACAACATAAAATCAAACAGATAGTCCAGAATTCCAGATAAATAATCTAACGAGCATCAAAATCAGTAAAACAAAACAGAGAGTTTAAACAAATCATAAGCAACAACCTCAAACCAAAACCAGGTTTCCAAAGCTTTCCAGAACCCTGGGAAAAGATACCATCCCTATCTCTGAAGGGATGCTGGTTTTGTATGTTTGCATCTATTTGAAGTCATTTCTATTCAAATCCAGTTCGATCCTTTAGAATTTTGGGCCTGCATGCACCTTCCTTTCAGTTTGATGTTTATGTTAATTATACTATAGACAATTCTATGTGACATAATGTGACAATTCGAAACATTTTAAAATATCAACCATAACAGCCTTTTGCAACTCTCTGGGCCACAGCTTTCATAATGACCTAGAAATTATTCCCAGATTTGTGTTAGAAGTCATATCTGAAAGGTGCTGGGTTATGGAAGGGTGTTTTTTTTAACCAGTCACAGATGTTCATCTTTCTTTCATTTATAATGTGTCTCCTCTTCCAAAAGAAGCATTAACCTTTGTAAATTCCTATATTAAGACAAACCCTCTTCTCACTCACTCACAGGTTTGATAGATGGTTTTAAAACTCTTTGGACAATTTGAAATAATAAATAAAAGACTCATCCAAGACCTATATGTTTTAATTAAGCAAACTGTCTTTACTTCAATGTAAATTAATGCTTATTGAAACTGCAGTCTTTGCACAGGTTTTTAGAAGAGGAATAGGTTTTTTATGTATGGAGGTGTGGAGCATTAGGATGCAGATTCATTATGACCTAAATATTTGGTTAATTAAAAGAGAAATTTAAGGATTTTCAAAGGATTTCAACTTTGCAAGTTAATTTTATAAACATGGCAAAATGCTTTATAATTTTCCCTAAAAAAATAAAAAGAAGCAATTTTGCCTCATTAAAAGAATTAAATTTAAGAAGTTACAAGGTTATAAAAGGGGGGCGGGATTGGATAGGCTGTACTAAATGTAAAGTTATGCTATCAAGCCAGCTGTTTGACCTAGTTCACAGACTGGATTATAGCATCATATGGCTGGATTGCATTTAGGGAAGGAGAAGAGCTCATAGAAGATCTACATATGTATCTTGAACTGATTTGAAAAATGTGCTACAAATATAAGAAATCATTCTATTGAAGTATCTTACTAAATGTATGGGATAAACACACAAAAACAAAGAGTGTCCAGGTCTGACTTTAATATTAAATATATTTTATGAAGAGTATAATTAGCAATTTATTATTGTAAAGAAAACTGTAACAACCCACAGTATTTACTGTATATACTCGAGTATAAGCCTAGTTTTTCAGCCCACTTTTTGGGCTGAAAAAAGCCGCCTCGGCTTATACTCGAGTCAGTTAAAAATTTGCCCGAAATGGAGGAGAAAAAGGGGCAGGGCCATGCCGCTGGGTGACACTCGTGAATGGCCCAGTGCCCCTGAGTTTCCCCTCCCTCTGTGTCAGTTTGCCGCGCAGCGTGCACCGCACCATCCCCCCTCCTCACGTTCTAATGTAATGCAGGGCTGTCTTACGATTCCCCTTCCTCCCCCTCCTGCCGCTCTGCAACGATGTCCCACCTCCTCCTTGTTATGGCAAGCAGCCACATAGCAATGTCCCACCTCCTCTGGTACAGTGATCCAATGATAGGAATCACTGTGCCGTGTGTCATAGGAGGCGGGACATCGCTCCCGCGGCTGCACGGGACATCATCATCACAGCGGGACATCAGCATCATGAGGTGAGTGAAGTATTTCATTGAATACACCGCTAGTTTACTGTTTTTCTTTGAAATAAATATTCAAAAACATTATTGGTATCTATTTTTATTTTTGAAATTTACCGGTAGCTGCTGCATTTCCCACCCTAGGCTTATACTCGAGTCAATAACTTTTCCAGTTTTTTGTGGTAAAATTAGGTGCCTCGGCTTATATTCGGGTCGGCCTATACTCGAGTATATACGGTATTAAAAAACAAAAATGAAATCATTCTCAGACTTACTTCTTAAAATGGTCAGAAATGTTTTCACAGTTTCAAAATCTCCAGATGAGAAGAATACTCCTAAAAGAATTACAAAAAGTGGCATGCTCACAGATCTGCCTGAATTGAAAATATTTACAACGCAAAATACAGAACACATACCAAGTATTATAAGTTGCTATTAGATGCGATTTGGAATCCTGATAAGTTAAATGATCAAATGGATGCAAAAGTTAAACAGGACAATTTCATGCACCACTAATGGGAGAATCAATGAAAGACGCAGATTAAATTCACTGTGAACAATACACAAAAATAAAATTGGTATAACAGATTATGCTTGTACATTACCACAGGATAATGAACTATACATTTTCAAAAAAAATTGTTCAAAACTCAAATTGAAACCTTTTCCCATATTTCTGATAACATCATAAAGACCAACTATTCTGGAAGATGATCTTCTGAAGAATTATTCCTTCATTAGAAAATTAGTAACTGAAATTATGGGAGTTCTAAAAATATCTTACTAAATGAAAATCAATCTAATTTAAGCTTAAATTTAACCTTGGGCATTTAGGGATGCTTGAGATTATATGGAAGCCACAAACCTCACAGATGCCGTTCTTCAAACATCTGAAGTTCCATAAATGGGCACTCACACACTTTTAGTTCAGAGTGCAGTCCCTGATGTATCAAAGTCTACTGTAACTCTCAAGCTGATAGCATTTGTTGCATTCCCCCCTCTTCTTATCTTTCTAGTTCTCTTCCCTCCCCAATCTTTGGTTAATATTTGATGCCATATGAGTACCTCCTATTCTTAATAGTTGTTCTGAGCCTGCTGATAGTTCCCTGCTGCTTTGGATGGAGCTGTTTTTGCAGTGTAGCAGGGCCCACTATCAGAGAATGAATTCACAACTTGCATATACCATTAAAGAGAGACCAGCTGTTAGGATAAATAGGAAGCAGGAGGAGGATGACCAGCTGTTATGGGACAGTTTGCTAGTTCAATATATTTTAGGATGTTTTTTCCATTGTGAAGCATCTGATAATACAATTCTCAACTCAAGACTGAGAGAAGCAGAAACATAAACATAAATCCATACCAGATTAGGAGTTGCTAGTACAAGATGCAGCTTCATTTTGTCCAATAGTAAGATTGGTCTTAACATTAGCAATGTATTGGGGATAGTGAATTGATCAACAACTTTCTGGCATCAGATTATTTATGCCTCTACAGATTTCACATCTTCACATGATCTTCGAATGGATGTGCTAAGTATGCTGCCGAGTACGAACACCTGAAATCTAACAGAAAACAAGCATTTTCCTTAAATCTTTCCCAAGTTTTCCTTAAGCATTCTCTGAGTCTTAAGTAGTAATGGCCCAAAAAGGTCCTACCATTCCCTTTGCTCCTGTAGTCTGGTGGCAGCTGTGCTATTACTCACTTGACTGGGAGATCCTTAAAACAAATAGGGTGAGAATATCACAATGTATCTTTCCCAAGGCAGGTTCAGAGCAATGGCTATAGGGTGGCTTGCAGAGTGGCAAGTCATTGTAGAAGAGCAACCTACTGTGGATTCAATGAAGCAGCAGCTCCAGAAAGTCACCCAAGAGGGAAGTGGAAAAGATCCTTTGGCCACAATTTGTGACACCACTAGAAAGCAGTTACTTAGAGAATGGAGGGACGAAGGAATGGAAAGGAGTGGAGGGTGGAAGAGAGAGAAAGAGAAGGAGAGATAGTAGGAGAGGAAGAAGAAGTATGGAGGAGAGGTAGGGGAAAAAGAAAGAGGTAAGGAGAGGTGGGTGGAAGGGAGAGAAAGAGAAGGAGAGGAGGGAGAAAGAGAGAGAAAGAGAAGGAAAGAGGGTAGGAAAGAGAAGAAAGATGGTAGGAGTAGGGGAGAGGTAAGGGAAGGAAGAAGGAAGGAGAGGAGGAAGGAAGGAAGTAGAGAAGGAAGGAAGGGAGAAAAGAAAAGAAAGAGAAAATAAGGTGGTGTCATAGCAGGTGCTAAGGATGGTAAACAAAGCATTCCAAACTATACCTTATAACCTTTTAAATGGAATAATAATAATAATAATATAAGAATGGCAAAGAAAAAGAATAACTATGTGAATGTATACCTATAACTGTATGTAAGAGAATAAATGACAGTAAAAATATAAAGCACAATATAGGTAAATAATATTTGGTCATAAGTAGCTAAGTATAAATAAATAAAGAATTATATATAAAAATGGATAACGAATAAGGAGATTATGAACGCAAGATAGAAATGTATAGAAGGGAAAACACTAACTGCAAAGAAACCGATTTGGAACTGCTGTATGATATACGATGGAACTTATTGTTCATATGTTGTTTTTAAGTCATGTGTTTGTATCTGTTGATGTGCTTATGTGTTTAAAATAAAAATTTATAATAATAAAAAAAGAAAGCAGTTGCTTTACTTTATCCAATGAACAATCTGATCTTAAGATTTTTGAAATGCATTGGTAGCAATCAAGAAATCTATAAGGTTCCCCATCTCAAGTCTGTGATGATTATCACTTTCATGATGAAGCAGAAGAGTATGATAAAGAAAAATGTTTCAGAGTCTTATTTTTTTTTGCCATATGATCTGCATAAGAATTTATCATTCAAGATTTATACAGGTTCATTTTGAATGGTAGCTTAAGTGAAGGACAGATGAGCTTACATATTTATTGAGACTGAGTAGTATCTGAGATGAATGGTATGGTAAACAGTCTTTCTCAATCTTAGCAACTTTAAGATGTGGAGACTTCAACTCATACATTTAGAGTAACAAGAACAACAATAATAATAATATTCTAACAAAAAAAAACCCTAACTTACTTAATACTGAATCAGTGTGGTACCCCTTCTATCTTAGCCAATGATAGGAAACCATATTGCTTTTGAAGGTTGCATTCCTGTAGAAATAAGCTATTGGAAAACAAAAAAACAAGCAAACACACACACGCGTGTGCGCGCGCACACACACACAGCAAAAGCAGATAAGGAAAAGACCAGTACCACAAATGTAAATTGGTATTATGTGCTTCCTTCCTTAATGGATAACAAGACTAGGGATTTGTGAGGACTAAAGGAACACCACAATTAATATGAAAAGAAACAAACATTTGTGCCATAAGATTAATGGTTCTTGAGTTTACCCCTGGGGTCTCCATGCTAATGTGCTAAAAAGATTCAGAATGTCCCTGTAAACAAAATAATTAAATGTTTATCAGGCATGCATTGCTATGGATGGCCTCCCTTCCCCCCATGCTACATGCATTTAAAAATAAACCAACCAGATGTTTACCCTGGCTGTAAGCAAGAATCTTTTTAGCCACAGATATGCACAACCAATTCAGAACATCAGAAACAACAGATGTGGCTCTCTGCTAAGTTGCAGGTAACAGGCTTTGGAAAAATTGATTTCGCTGAAGGGCAGCCTAGGGAGCAGATCAAGGTTAATTTTAGAAGCTGCTTTCCAGGAGGTGTGTCAATCAAGAAATATGTGCTGTCACCCTGCAGAAAGGTGTACTGGACATGCCTGTTTAGGAATCTGTTCCAATCAATTGGTGAGTAACTCAGTGTGGAAAGAGTCTCATTGCTGTAAGGCTCATGGTTTACTTATCATCATATTCACTTTTATGAACTGCCAGTGTGCTAGTGTAAGAAATTGCACTAAAGAAGCACACCATTCCAACTGCTTCAAACTGACACAATGATTTATTTAGGCCAATATTATCTAGCCTGGCTGGCAGGTGCTCTGTAGAGTTTCAAACAGGTCTTTGTCATCATCTACCAGTGAATCATGAAAGGATCGGGGTTTGAACTGGGGACAGGGAAAACTTTCTATCCATGCCATCAATTGTAAAGAGATGTTGGAGGAACTGTGGAGCTGTGAGAAGTCCCAAGCCATTCATATTCAGTGGAGAGTTGGTCCAATATTAACACTTCAGTAAATATATGTAGCTTAAATGAAAACCTGGTTAGTATTGCTTTAAATTTGCCATCTGATTGGGAATTCTTGGAAATGCATTACCTGGAGGGGAAGTCAGGTAATTTATATCATTATGAGAAGAAATATTAATGAAACTATTTCCCTTTACAACAAATTTATAAACAAGACTCTTATCAAGCCAAAATGTGAATACACACACATACACACACAAACACACACACACACTTACATGCTACCATATACACTGGTAGAGAATGGAAAACAAATTTAAGAGGCAAAATGCAAATTATACAGCAGATCAGGCACAGAATGAGGATAAGGTTTAAGGTTTATTGACATTTGTATGCCGCCCACTCCCTAGGGACTCTGGGCGGCTTACAGAGAAGACAAGGGGCATATAAAATTAAAAATAAAAATACAATTTTTAAAAATTACACATCATGCATACTGCTTAGAGTGGGGCTGGATAATAATCAACAGCCTCAGGCCTGCCGGAACAGCCAGGTCTTCGTAGCTTTACGGAAGGCCGGAAGAGTAGTAAGGGTCCAGATCTCTATGGGGAGATCATTCCATAGAGCCGGGGCAGCAACAGAGAAGGCCCTCCCCCGGGGAGCCGCCAACTGACATCAACCGGCTGATGGCACCCGGAAGAGGCCCAATCTGTGCAATCTTATCGGTCTTTGGGAGGTAAATGGCAGGAGGCGGTCTCTCAGGTAGCCAGGTCCTAAACCATGTAGGGCTTTAAAAGTAACGACTAGCACCTTGAAACGTGTCCGGAGACCAATGGGGAGCCTGTGCAGCTCGCGGAGGATAGGTGTAACGCGGGTGTACCTAGGTACACCTATTATCGCTCGCGTGGCTGCATTCTGGACCAGCTGCAGTCTTCGAACACTCTTCAGGGGCAGCCCCATGTAGAGCGATAAACATATGTATAGAGAAGTTTATATTAGCTAAACATATCAGACATTCTTTTAGGGTAGGGTATCAAACTCAAGGCCCGTGGATGGATCCGGCCCACAGGGTGCTTAGATCTGGCCCATGGAACCGCCCTAGAAACAGTGAAGAATGCAGATGCTTGATGTTAAAGTATATTTTGGGAAATAGACATCAAAAGTGCCTCTCAACATCGTTACCTATTATCAACTATTGTACTCACCTACAAAAGCTAGCTAAGTGGGGGGATGGTGGTAGTGCACTGTAATAGTCCTCTTCTTATCTAGCAGTAAAAACAAACAAACCCAGAAGATCAGTGAAGGAGAGCTTGTCCTCTCATCAATGACTCATCCACATCACAAAATAGAATTTTAATAACTTTACACAGCAGTCGCTTTTTTCCCTTTGGTATGTATGTATTTTTTAACTTTGAGCTATTTGATAATATTAAAGTTTTCAACAACAACAACAACAAACCCCAAATGGAAGTATATGATATCATCAAGAGAGTAAAAGAATGGAAATGGAAATGGGTTTGTCACATAGCAAGAAGAACCGATGGCAGGTGGACCAAGGCAGTTATAGAATGGACCCCATTTGATAAAAAGAGACCTAAAACAAGATGGATCGATGACATCAGCAAGTATTGCAGGCCCAATTGGCAAAAGAAAGCTCAGAACCATATTGATTGGAAACATGCGGAAGAGACCTTCATCCTGCAGTGCATTAGACAATGGCTAAAATGATGATGATGACAGTATATAAACATAAGGTTCAAAATATAAAATGGCATCCAAGCACCAGCACAAAATAACCAAAACAATACTCGACTCAAGTGATCCCCTCATCCTGGTAGAAAATAAATATGTTCTAGACTAGAGGCATCAAACTTAAAATATATTTCCAGTCTTTGAGAGATTTAAGAATTTTCTCATTTTAAAAAAGTACCCCTTGTTAAAATCCTATTCCATGAAGATTACAGAAGCTTCTAACAAACTTTTCACCTGGAGGCTATTTTCAAAAAGCAATGTCTGTCTGAAAGCTCTAATTGTAAAATTCATGAAAAACTTCACTATTTCAGGATTAGTTCAAACAAACAATAAATGAGAAAGATCAGAATGTTTCTGGACTATTCCAACAGACAATAGATGGCGATATTCAGGTTAGAGAAGGAGGAGAAGAAGCAAAATTAGAACAGAGGGGGTTACCCTAAAAGTTGACATCTTATCTATGTTTTCTTTTATGTAGAAGGAGTTCTTCTTTCTTTCTACTTTAACACAGATAAAAATATTATAATTTTCAAACTGAAGAAGATCTATGCCAGGAACAATTTTACTATTTCATTTCCTGTTTGTTAGAATTCTGGTCCTAAAATGCAGGTCTCCTGAGAGAATGCAATAGCACTTACGGCAACACTGTTTTGTTTTGTTTGAAATACTTTATTTGTATCTGCTTAATTGACTGGTCGCATATCCCTATTGTCTGTTCACCCAATGAGTAATCTAAAGCCCTATTATACTGAAGTGGGAAGCTTGTGGCAGTTTGTGTTCTGGGATTCTAGAGATGGTATGGATAATAATTGAAGTAACACTTTTATGACCCAGCAACATCTGGAGTTTCAGATGTTCCCCATCTTTGCCATAACTTCATGTGTCCCTCCTAATTCAAAGCAATTCTTGACTTTATTCCCAACATCTTATTTCTATGATTGGTTCAGTCTTCTGACATGTTGACTGGGAAGAAAGCAAAGCGAGGAGATGGTAACTGTGGAAAAGGAAAACTGAACCATCTGGTTTTAATTCTAGCCATAAGTCCATGTAAACCTCTGCACTGACAAGAAATCTCTTATTTTGTTGCCCCCTGGTGATACCAACTGCAATAAGGAACAAACTTTATTCTTTTGATCTATGGGACAGAATTCTGAATATACAGCAGGGTTTGGATAGCATTTATACATATCAACTTGTGAGTATGTCATCTTCAGCCTAGCACATCAGACTTCTGCAGTGGTGTCCATAAGATTCAGCAGATAAATTCATAGTTAACATGCTTTAGATAAAGGTCCTCAAGGTGGCTTATAAGGAGAAAAAAATAATATATCTAAAGCAACACAATTCAAATAAAACCATAAATTTCATCATAATAATGAAACAGTCAAATTTATCTTGAACAAGGGTTTTTCAGAGTGGGAAGGTTTCCAGATTTTGCTGCTTTGTAGCACCAAATGGGGATTGCCTGAGTTGCTTTAGGCAGTTTTTGAAGTCATAAACAGCAAGTGTGTGTCATATATTACTTTATTACATGGAGCATGGCATAAGCTACAGGAAAGAACAGTATTATAAAAGAATAATACAGTACTGTAAAGTTATGGCCCAACAGGCTCCAAGGCTGTAAGTGAATGAGTAAAAAGACAGGGGAAAAAGAAATATGTAGTACAGCTAATGGGTTCCTTTGTGCCAGAGATCTGAGTTGAAGATTAGAAGGCTCTAACTTCACATAACTTTTGCAACAACTGGAAAAGTATAATTAACTTTGAAAGGAATATCATGGGCTAATGGACTCCCTGTGCAGCCTGTCAGTTCATTGAAAATATCATGAAATGGGGAAAATGCCACTGTAGAACAGCAGGCTTTCTACATGATATTTTCTCCCTTTTTAAAAACTCATATTTCCACATATACTCTGACTAGATGACAGCAGTTAATTGGGTGAAGCAGGAAATATAAGATAATTCCAGAGAATAAATAATAGAATCTTGCAAAGGGCTTTAAGGGTGGTCTTGCTGACAAAGTACAGTTGAGAGAAAAAGATTTGATAGAATAGGGAGATGCTTGGTATCCATGGTCGCTAAGTAAGTTCGACATACATACCTTTCAGCTCTTCAGATGCAGGAAATTGAAGCTGAATAGCTACTTTCTTTAATTACCCTCTAGAAGACATAAGCCACTTCAATCTCAATTTTTTGCTAGAATGTTGGGTGTTAAGTGGTGAGGACTGAAGTTTGTAGGATTTTTCCTCAGGCAATAAAATTGTTATATGCATCAAACCTGTTTCTTCAAGTCTTCCAGTTTGTACTCATTATAGGTGTAACTAAGTCCATCTACCTTGCTACTGGTCATCATATTCTTCTCTTCCCTTCCACCTTTATCAACATTGTACACTTTTCAAGGGAGCTAAGCCGTCACATAATGTATCTGAAATATAATAGTTTGAATCTAATCATTATATGTTAAGTAGAAACTCTGACTTAATTTGTTTGATGAACTATTTTTTTTCTTGGCTATCCCTGATATTCTCGGGAATCTTCAACACTAGATTTTGAAATTATCAGTACCAACACACTCTTCAATGCTAACACTAGAGTTTGAAACCCTCACTGTTTTTTCTTTCCTGTTTCTTTTTAATTTTGTTTATATAAACCTAACATCGTGGCAAGACATTATATTTCTTTTATATATCCATTGTATTTCCTTTGTACATGTAAATCTTATATAACTCTATCTATCTATCTATCTATCTATCTATCTATCTATCTATCTATCTATCTATCATCTTGTTTCATATACTGTATCTTTTCTATCAATGCCATATATAAAAACCTTTATATACATTTAAGTCATCTTATGTCTCTTATTTCCTATTATTTTTGTCTACAGTCTATTTTGTATTTCCACCTTTTATTCATTCTCCAGTTTTGCATTTGTTTTGTAGTTTCTTGATCTTTCTTCTTCTCTTTATTGCTTTCCTACTTTTTTTCCTCTTTCCTCTAGCCAATTATACCATAAGCCCCATACCGAGTAGTAGGAATGCTTCTTAATAGTCCAAATTTTACTTATCTCACAAGGTGGTTGTTGTGGGGAAAATATGAAGAGGAAAGTGTCTTGGAGATATTTGCTGCCTTGAATTATATGTAAAAAGGGGATATAAATAAATAGTGCCTAAATAACTTTTCTAAGGCCTTTATTATTACTCTATCAAAAATTTGTCTGAGGCATATTGCTTGATTGTTTACTTCCTTTACTGTTTATAGTTGATTCTAAAAGGCAGAAGCTGTGCATCTTCAATATCTTTATTGACAATGTATTATTATAAATAGTTATAAAAACAGCTATTTTTAAAAAATAGCAATATTTTCCCAACAGCATAATGAAAGCTGTTCTATATGTGGCAGATTCATTAAATTATACTTTATAATGTTCAGTGCAGCAACGCCATCTCTATTTGGTCCTTGTACAATGGGCTAACAGAAACCCAACTGCTGACACCCATATGTTAACAAGCTAGGTTTTTAAAAGAAATATAAGCCCTGAAGACTTCTTTTTCATGAAACGATCTGATTGAAGTTATCATTTATTTATTCATTTTTTACTCTTTTCATTTTTTTTCATTTGAAATGCTTCCACCATACTTTGTTCAAAGTGATGATAAATACAAAGTCAGTATAAATTCAGTACCCTACTCTCTGTCCTTCAATACTATATTCTAATTACTGTGCCACCAAAGCTCCTTTATACTTAATAAGTGAATCATTTGAACTTAAATTACATACAACTCATCTTGAGGCATTCCATATATGTTAGAATTGTAAATGTCCATAGAGATTCTCAGTCATCCAGGTGATGGTTGTCCCAAAGGTGCTTTTTCCAAGAGGCAACTGGGATTTCTGGGACATGTTAGAATTGTAGTTACCAGAATCTTCAGCTCTTAGTTCTATTGGTTGGAAATTATGAGACTTGTATGGAAAAGGGTGAAGGGATAGGTGAAATAGGACATCCCTGCTTGGCCAATTAATCTTGCTCCAATGTTCTCATCTGATAACTGAGGAATGAGGACTATGATATCCACACTGCAAGTTAAATACTACCCAAGAGTATTGCAAATTAACCTTAACTTTTAAAAAATGCACCTTAAGCTTTATCTTACTTTCTACTAAATGCAATTCATAGAAAATGCAAATCGGTCTTTCTATCTCAGGACAAAACCATCTTCTGCTGAGCAAAAAACCATTTTCATGACTGAGCAATGATTTAATGTGGGATCTTTCCAAGGACGTGCAGTCAGGGGAGGCAGGGGAGGCAGGGCCTCACCACTGTCATCATGAAAAGAAAAGAAAAATTAAAAGGAAAAAGGCTGAGGTAGTTGCTGCCAGAGTCACAGTGGATGACTCTGCTTAGTGCTTAACTGTTTAAAAATGCCTCTAAAAAAAGTGCCCTCTACAGGAAGAGGCGGGAGAACCACGTGCCTCATTTAGTCTATCTTTATGATCACTCGAGCAGAGTTAAGCAAGGGTTAAAAGCCAAAAAAATCCTTATTTAGATGTGGCACGTGGTTCTCTCGCCTCCTCCTGTAGAGGGCACTATTTTAGAGGCTTTTTTTTGAACAGTTAAGCAGAGTCAACCATTGGGAACTCTGGCAGCAGCTAATCCAGCCTGACCTCAGCAGCTCTTGCCTTTTTCCTTTTACGTTTTTACATTTTCATCATGGCAGACAAGACCAGAGTTGAAATCCTCTGTGAAACAACTGGAAAAGGTATGTGGGTCGGAGGGAGGGGGAGGAGATCAAAATTAATGTAATTTGTAAGTAATTTTTTATTGTAAGTAATTTGTGTGTGTTTGTGTGTGTGTGTGTGTGTGTGTGTGCGCGTGCGCGTGCGTGTTCGTTTCTTCACTTCACTCAAACAAACTCTCTCTCAATTTGAGAGGGAGTTTGTTTGAGAAGAGAGGGGCAGCCCGCCTCTGCTGGCAGGATGGAGCTTTCTTTCTTTTGCTCGCTGTGCTCCCTTCCCTTTCTCCTCTCCCCCCACCGGGAGCCCCATCCTGCTCCCCTCCCCCTTTCCTCCTCCACCTCCTTTCTTCGCCGGCTGCAACTGAGCGAGGAGGCACTGTGGGGCCAGGCCCCTCACACCCGCGTCCAGCCCACTCGAGCTCACCGCACCAGGGGAGGAATGAGACCCCATTGTCCTACGGAGCCCATCGCTGCTTGAGCGGGGAGGAGAAGGAGGAGAAGACCGATGAGATCCTGTGGCGGCTGGCCAGCCAGGCGGGGAGTAGGTCGGGCGGGGGTGGGTGGGTTGGCTGGCTGGCTGGGGAGGGGTGATATGGCCACTCAGATGGCCCCCGCCACCACGGCCAGCAGCTTGGGTGTCCCGGCTCCGTCCGAGCTGAAGAAAGTAGACGCGCAGCAGCGGGATTGTTCGTCGGAGGAGGCAGGGGGGCGAGGCGGCAGAGCACGACGATGGCGAAAAGCAATCAGAAAGTGAAGGTCCGAACGGACGCCCCAGCGATGTGTCCGCCATAGACGCGAGTCACCTCTGTCGGATACAGCGGCTGGGCGACTATGGCAGACACAGCGCCAGGGCATCAGAACGCCCTGCCGCTGTGTCCAACATAGGGCGGCTTTTGCCCGCTTGCCTCACCAACCATAAACCTCACTGCACGTCACTGGATCTTTCCCATCTTAGCCTGCTATCAAAACAATTCTCTGGCAGGCCAGTTTACCCAATAGTTCAAGTGGAGTTTCAGAACAAAGCAGATACTGCAGAAAGTAAAAGGCTGACATATATAGGTGTTATTGCCTGTGGAGTAAGGTTATGACAAAGAATGGAGCAGGGAAGGACCAAAGCTAATTAAAAACTTACAATGAATTATACTTAAACAGACTATGGATAAGAATACCATGCCCCATGTAAGGGTCTTTAATTAGAGCCTTGGGACAGCCTAGCCAATTGCTTTTGCTAATGTCATCTTTTACCACATTAAAAATTGCAGCTTGAGAACAACTTTTCGAGGTGCTACAGTGGTGCTGTTCCAAAGCTTTGAAGTGGGAGGGTGTTATACAACTCTCATGTAGAAAATAAATTTTGGAATTATTTCAGAGCTTTATTTTTCCAGGCAGAATGCCACTGGTGCACTGTAGACTTGGTTCTCAGGAATATTTGGCATGATGGAATGAAATGAAAAAGCATTCATTTTGTTCTGCCCACACATCAAACAGCCCATTTGGTTTTTTTCAAAAGCAGAGCTCAACATCTAATGCAATCACTGCTTATCAAAGAAATGAGTGCTGGCACTATTTTCTCCTTTGCCCCAGCCTTGAAGCTCATTTACGTAATGAAAACTGCCCCCTCATTAGTCCTGCCCTTTTCCAAGCTCACTAAGTGAAGCATCGCCTACAGGCTGTGCTTGATTAGAAAACTAGCACTCTATTATTGTTAAACTGAATTAATTAGGAGTTTGGCATTCTATAATACGTTCTCCAAGGGGTTCCCCCATCTCATTCATCCCAGTATTGTTTTGAAATTCTAGCTCTTGCCCAAGTCTTCTTGGGATGTAATGAGAGTATGTGATTTGATTCCTGTCACGGCTCGATATAAAATTAGATTTCTGCTCTTTTGCTCTCTCCTTTTCTCTCAACTCAGTCCCTTCCCAACTATATTTATTTTGACACCCCCCCCCCCCCAAAAAAATATTGATTATACCAGCTTCAACACATGTCTTTTGAAATGCACAGGAGGAACTTAAATAGAGGTCAAAATGTATTCTGAATTTTTAAGAAATTGTAGTTTTTTTTCCAAATTGATTTACCCAAGACCACAGACTTTTACACATAAATAGCAGTTAGACTTATATACTGCTTCATAGGACTTTCAGCCCTCTCTAAGCGGTTTACAGAGTCAGCATCAACAATCCGGGTCCTCATTTTACCCACCTCGGAAGGATGGAAGGCTGAGTCAACCTTGAGCCGGTGAGATTTGAACAACTGAACTGCAGAACTGCAGTCAGCTGAAGTAGCCTGCAGTGCTGCATTTAACCACTGCGCCACCTCGGCTCCATTTGTCCATTTGTATAGAAAGATCTGGTGGACCATTTCCTAAACATATAGCATAGTGTTGCAATTTTATGGATGTGTAGAATAACCCATGAGACTCTGTACTTTGAAACTTTGAAGTAAGGCATGTGGCTAATCTTCCTTTGTTATACTTTCAAGGTAGGTGCAGTATGCTGTTGCTACAGCTTACAATTGTTGCATCTCAGCCCAAACTCATGGAAATCTAGGCATTGGTAGTACATCTCCAGAAGGACAAGCGCTTCCAGGGAGGTGGGCACAATCTAGTAAACCTGTGCAAATCCCCTTTCCTAAACTAAACTTAATTAACTTTATTTTCCCCATTAATGATTCCAGCAGAGAAGATTCAAATAATCAGTTGCAGTTAACAGTACATAAACTTCAGTAATTAAACAAAAACTTATCAGACTTTAGTATTTAAACTTAGCAACTTAAACTCAGTTTTAATCTTTGATTAAGTTTGCAGTGTGGTTTGGGAGAAAGAAGTATTCTGCCATCAGCTCTGTGTATTATTACAGCAAAAACTGGATTTTGTTTTTAGATAAATCTTGATCTACAGTAATCCGGGGTCTATATCGTATTAAGAGTGTATATATGCACACACACATATATACAGCTAGTAAGAAAATATTAATCAGAAAGTATAATTATGCCTACTTATAAATGCAGCTCTCTCTTTTTTCTCCTTTGGATAGTCAGATAAGGCTAAGAGAAGGGAAGATGAATGCCATTGTGAGATATTTCTTATCTCCCTAAGGCGATCTTCCAGTGATTGAGGAAGTACTGTGACAAAAATTGATTCTACTTATCTTGACCCTTCTCTTTCAGTTTGAAGCAAAAAGAAAAGGTAAAGTTCAGTGATATTCTCATGGGCAGGCTGGGCAAGGTTCTAGCACTTATCTAGGCCATGAGAAATAGCAACACAATTTTTTTATATCTATCCCCAAAGCTATTCCCAATACAGCTACTCTTTTGGAAACTTAAAGCCCTTTCATACTCTCACCAATTAGAGCACAAACATGGCCAGGTCACAGCTTTTGAATGTGGTTTTCATGATGTTGCTTTCATTTCATCCTCAACCCAAGAGACATACCTGAGGGATGCTTAGCAGCACTGATTAACATCTGTCCATTTTCAAGCCAACATAATCTAATGAAAAGTCATAAGATGTTTTAGGCTGGGGAGTCAAACTCACGGCCTGTGGGCTGGATGCGTTACGTGCTGGCCACGCCCACCCCCAGATTAGCAAAAGAGAAAAAAAATCACAATACGTCACGTGACGACAACATCATGATGTGAGTTTGACACCCCTGTTTTGGGCTTTGTGATCATTAGTAGATTATCATGGAGGAGAATATGGGAACAGAAGAAAGGTAGGCAATGAGGACAGTACATTTCATGTGGGTATAATTCTGCACATCAGGGAGGGATGACTAGTAGTTCATCTTAGCAGCAGGAGAAAATGCCTAGTTATGAGGATTTTCTCTGTAGAATGATTATTCCATTGTCTACAGCTCACTAGCATCATATACCTTAACTCCATCATAAGCAAAGATTCCATGAAGGAACTTCTTCCATGGCCCTTTTTAGATCAAGAAGAAAAGAAATTTTACAAGAATGAGTGATAGAAATATGTAGTGGGAAACAGTAACAAAGCAGCAAGAACAGAATATCTTATTCTTCAACTATCAAGTAAGCTCAGAAAGTACCATTGAAAGAAAGTTGAAAATTCACTGAACTAAAGTAGAAAGAGAGATTTGTTTCATTGCCCCCATCTAGGAAACAGCCAGAAAAAATGTCTGGACTGTTGACTATTAGCATGTTCTCTACCTGAAAGAAAAAAAAGAAAAAAACACAGTTTTCCCCCTTCCTAGAAGGTTCTCTACCAGATAATGAAGCCATTTAGTCTCCATTTCTACTTCTGTTGCATTTCTCTGTCTCTCTTAATCTTCTTCTTGTTGGGCAGGATTGGGTTGTTTGAGACCTATGGTCTATTTTTTTTAAAGAAGAAAAAAACCTGAAGGCAAGCAATTGAGCGCTTTTACTAGTGTGACCTGTCCTTTCCTGGCAGTCCATTAACTATGGATGAAAAGTGATGAGAGAGAATGGTACTGTGAAGGAGAGACAGAGAGATGCAGGAATTTATCCCACCTGTCTCCCTACTATTAACCCTTTCAAGCCTTTTTGACATTGGAGTTTCTGGTTAAAGTACTGATTTCCTCTCCATATCAGGCCCAACCTTAAAGGCAGGGAAACCAAAGCTCCCAAGACAAGCATGAAATAGACAGAAACTTCTCAGAGACTTGAATAATAACTCAGGAAATAATAACAGCTGACAATCACTGGGAGTCATGCCTCTGATTCTGATGTATACCTGATATACACCTCTCCCCTTAATTAAAATGTAGTAGATGGTCTCCCCACCATCAACCTCAACACATGGAGTCCTATATATTATTGGAAGTTTACATTCTTTGTAGTCATTCTGAGGATCTCTTGCCAATAATGAACTTTTGATCAATATTCCCTGTGGATAACAAAGCAGGCAATGAATATTATTGACCGCATTTAATGAACACTACATATAAACAGGAGGAAAAAGGTGGCTTCAAAACAATTGCATCATGTGTAGGAAGTGGGGAATTGGGTAGAACTTGCTAGGCAGTCTAAATAAACATGGCAAACCACAAAGCTTCCATTTTATAAGGACATACAGTATTTGTTATAGTTTTGCACACCAAGATGATCCTTTCATGGGCCTTCTTGTCTATCTCTCAGATATGGATTCCTTGGCTGGACTTTTTATCCAGGTGATAACCAGACCTAATCACAGGGTGATGAACTATTGTGACACATTGGCAAATGTTTGTATTATGAAAATTTCTCTGTTGCTCTAGCAGGTAATTATTTTGTCAGTCTATCCAAAGTATTTTCTTTAAATAAAAACAGTTCAGAGGAGAGGTATTACATTTTATTTATTTTTTAATTAAAAATCTGACTGATTTATCCTCTGTGCCTCATTGCTGCTAGGCAATAAAGAGACTGAACTGAAGATATAATGACAAGGTATCAGGTAAAAATAATGAAGTAATTAAGAATAGGATTAATTTCAAAGCTGAACAAAGCAAGATGATGGATTCTGTCAAATACTTAGCACTGAAGAAAAAAAAATAGAACAAAGTCTAACAAAATGCCCTGGAAAATAAAACAAAATAAATACTGACTCTAAATGTATATATTTATATGCAACATAAAAAGATATTTTTCTTAAGAGTAAGGAAGTCTTACTCTTACTAGTCTTTTGTAAAGCTAAGGAAGAGGGAAAAAAACCCCAGGAAAAGAATTGTTTTCTTCTGAGTATTTATTCAGAAATGAATGCTTTAAACTTACAGGTGGTCCTTGGTTTAAGTCTTATAACAAGAGTTGGGTCTGGAATTGCTATCACTATCACTACAATAAAATAGTATAGCAATCTTATATATTTTCATCTTTTTTTCTTCATTGTGGCTAGAGAACACATATGTGGAAGCATGTGTCTGTCCTTCATCCCCATCTGAATGACAACAAAACAAAAATCAGTGCTGTGTAGACATTTCTGCAACCCAAAGGAATAACTATGAGTGTAGCTTTGAAGTTTATAATGAGTAAAGCTGATGTGAGACCTTTCAGAATCTTTTATTCATACCTAACAGATTCTATGCAAACTCCAAAGACTCTGTTTCTTCAGGTATGTTTGAAATAGAGTTTATCTTCACCATTTTTCCCCCTGTGCCTTCAGAATCAGCATTGATTCCTAACAACTGCCTAAGCTATTCCCTATGGTATTCTTGGCAAGGATTTTTGGAAGTGGTTTCCATTGCTTCCTTCCTAGGGCTTAGAAAGAAGGACTGGCCCACGGTCACTCAGCTGACTTTATGCTTGCGGCATGACTGGAACTCACAATCTCCTGGAGATCTATCAGCAAAACTTTCAGCTAGAAGGCAAGGCAGTCTGACAAAGGAGCTAGATGGGGGACAGATAGGGAACAGATAGATAGTTCCCAGGGGGAGACACTGGGGGTGGGATGAGGCCACATGAAATGGCAGCATTACTCATCCTAATTATCCTTAAACAAGCTAAGGATTAATTTGCAGAAGAGAAAGTGAGCAGGAACAAAATCTTAATTTCCCTCCGCATTTCTACAGTCCCCTTCAAAATTCTTCTCTGAAAAAGTCATACATGAGATAAAAACTTTACAACGCACTGTCTCAGAGACTCTGCCCTCTGTGTGCTGAATCAGAGCCATTTGATGCGAAGGTTTTTCAGATGTTGCAGGATAAAAGTAATACAAATGATACTGTAATGAGTCTGCCTGTCAAAATCTTGCCTGAGAGAGCTTAACAGAAACTTTGAAAGTTCCTTGATGGCTCTAACCTTTCGAATGCAATACAGCTTGGAACTTTAGTGGGAAGACAAAAAGTAGGACTTTTTTCCCATTATGAATTGAATAAAGAAGCACATGGGGGAAATGACTGCTTTCAGATGGATTGTAACTGAAGTATCCTTGAGCTTCAGTTATTGTCTTTGAGCTTGGGCACATTTCAGACAAAAAAGCTTGTTTGCTTCCAACAGGGTTATCACTGATATTTGTAAAAATAATAATAATAGAGACTTCTTCCTTCATTAAAATAAGCTAACTCTGTGATGCTGTTCTTGGAACCTTTCACAGCTCAAAAAAAATGAGGAGCATGAAAAATGATACAACACAATCTCGTTGCTAAACAAATCATAACAAAATACAAGAAGTGGTAACATCATTATCTTTAAAGTATTCTCCAGGCCATAAATTATTTTTGTCCTAACTGCACTTGCTTTTTAGGTATTTTATTTTCCAGCTAGATTAGTGCAAGGAGCACTGTTACTTCAAAAACAGATGATAATCAATAAGATTTATGTATTTCAGAGACTGAAAATTATTTAATGCTGGGCTGCAACATTTTAATTCTAAAACATATTTGTAAATGTTGTTTTTTAATTCAAATTACAAGAATATATTTATTTAATAAGCAGATGTTTACAACCAGGTATGCACATATATATAATAAACATACTTAGCTGTTGTGGCCCAGCAGGAGACATTGGAGCTGCAAATGGACTCCGACAGCAAGGGGCCTTATGAGTCGGCTCTGGAAGAGGTGGAGGACCCTGGACAGGGTTCCGACTCCGAGCAGGGCGCAGAGAGGCTGGTTGGCCACCAGGAGGCGCCTGAGGCATGGAGCAGCGGTGAGAGCCAAAGGCAGTGTGCTCCTGACGTCAGGCCTTAGAGTAGTGACGATGAGACAAGGAAGGTGGTCCTGGATACCTGGCAACACCGGGCAGATCGACGGAGAAAACAGCTATGCAGTTACAAAAGATAATTGGACCCAGGAGGTTGTAATTAGGCTCCTCTCAAGATTGTATTTAAGGAGAGATTCTGGGAGGAGTCTGGTTTGCAGGATTCAACTTCATTCTTAATGCTGGAGAAGCTGTTATCTGTCTCTGCCGAAGTCTGAGTTGCTGCCAAGGTTCTTATCTGTTTGTTATGCTTGGGCTTTCAGCCACCGAGATTTATGTTTCCTGCTAATAAAGTGCTGTAGAATTCCAGTTAAGCTTGTCTCGGTATTCGTTACTGGACGGAGGAGTGGGTCAGAACACTTAGCTATGTCCAACAGTAAAGTTACAAGTTAAATAAAAGGGCTCTTGAAAAGGGCCTGGACTGATGGAAAATAGAAAATAATAGAGTTGGAAGGACTGTGGAGATTTTCTAGTCCACCCCTCTACTCAAGCAGAAGACTATATCAGTCTGAAGAAATGGCTGCCCAATTTTTTTAAAAAAAACTTTAAGCAGCTTCCATTCCATTGATTGTTCTCACTGACAGGATATTTCTCCTTAATTCTAAATTAAGCTTGCGTCCATTGCTTCTTATCTTGTCCCCAAATTCTTTGGAGATTGATGTCCTCTTCTCTGTGCCTCCTCAGATATTACAAGATTCTTATCTTTCTTCTCTTTTCCTTCTCTTTGTTAGATTAGACATTCCTAATTCCTGCAACTGTTTAGCTTCTAATCCCCTAGTCATTTTTGTTGGACTTCTCTACACTCTTTCTAAAGTCTCAACATCTTTTTTGCATCATGGTGACCAAAAACCTTCACAGAAAAAGTTTTACTGTTTAGTCCTGAACCTCCCTGGCCATTAAGATCAAACAAAGATGCCCTCTTGAAGATATCATGTGTTCCAGGCATTGGCTGATCAGCATCTGAGGGGGGGCATTCTCAGGGAAAGCAGCCCAGTCATGGAACTCCACTAGCAGTTGGCAGGAGGTTTGTCAGGTTTTGGTATCTTCTAAAGATGTAGCTGTTCATATTTAATATGCTGTTGTCATTGTTAAAAATCTTGTTGCCTTGATTTAGCTTTCATAATCGTTCATGGTTTATTTGAGATTACTTTGTTTTGGGATTACTTTTCATGAAAAGCAGATTATAGTTGGGTTTTGTTGTTGAATAAATAAGTTTAAAAAAAGGTAAAATAGTTCTTTGCCCAGGAGTTTTATCTTGCAATTTAACAACAAGATCTAACTGCTGAGAATCCTTAATTGTATTGCAGAAGGATATAAATGTAATAAATAAACAAAAAAGGGAGAGGGGAAATAGAATAATCACCATTAGGAGCATGGGAGGAGAACAAATTTTATTTGCTTCCCCCCCTCCCTTGTTCTATGATCCCATAACCCTTTCCATTCTACCTGTGCTTGCACTTAAGGTTTTAGAAAGACTGATAAGATTCTTAGTGAAGCGTTAAAGATTGCTAATAATTGGCATCTAAATGAGCTAGTGGCAAAATGCTTCTTATCTAGTGTTCCTGCCACTGTAGCTATTCCCTCTAGGGCAGGCCTAGAAAGGGTTTGCTAAATATCCTAAGCTGTGCCTCTTTAATCTTGTATAGAGTCATAAGAAAGAAGCAGCAGCTTGGATCCGTATTTGTAGCTGTCTGATGTGTGTTTGAAAAACCCAGGCCCTTCATAGCATCACTAATATATTTACAAGTAGACTATAACACCCAATACCCCATCCTAGATCTGGTATCTGGGGGATAATTGACTCAGAGTGTTCAAATGCTGTTCTGTCAGTGGTGGAGCAACTTGTAATGCAAGCACCTGTTTTTATTCTCCCTTCCTTAAAGTGGGAGAGATTTTTCTCATTTCTCTTTCCAAAAGGTTGTTCAAGGTTGAGAAAAGAATTATCCCCAGAAAGAGACATTATCATCCTGCAAGCCATACGCTGATGATTCTGTCTTAACCACTCCCTCCCTCTGTCTTTCTTTTCTATTTAAAAGCCAATTTCAGTGGCATTATCACCCACCAGCCAAAAGCCGCCAATTGCTCTGCCTTTAACGAACAGAGCTCATGTATTGATCATTTGCCTCAGTGGAAAAAGCCTATCAAAAATGTCTCTTTCCATCTTTGCAATTCCAATTCCAGCCATCCCTAGTGAATGAATACCTATCAGGGTCCTATAAAAAACCATTTTAATCCCATAGCCTAGTTGCAATTCACAGACTGCTCCCTGTCATTCTGGCCAAGTTGCCTCTTTATTAGTTGCTAAGCCTTATAAAGTCTATCAGTTATGTCTGCCTCAATCTGGCTCTTACGTTGACATATATGGATGAAGCACCACTTCTCACTGTCCAGCTAGGATCCAATCAAACATAAATCAGACACTGTGTGTTTCTCATTACACTGTAATAGCTGTCTACTAAGAACTCTGGATAGGTGGGAACCATGCTGTGAGCAACCTAGATGGGGAGTTCATTCATATAATTCACGCTGTAGAGATTTCACTATTCCAGGAATTGTAAAAAAAAAAATGAAGTTTCCAAATACTATGGAATTACCCTTCATTTTAAGGCAACTATCAAGAAAATTGGACATTGGAGTAAACCAAATTGATTGAAACTAAATACCGTATTTTTCAGAGTATAAAATGCATCACCAAATAGAGGGTGAAAATCTGGGTGCACCTTATACACTAAATTCAGCATTTTGGCCTCCTGAAATCCTGTCCCATTCACAAAAATTGATGTGCAAAGGGTTTGGGAGGCCTGCAAAGTGCTCCTGGGAGCTGGGGAGGGCAAAAATGGGCCGTTCTTTCCTCATTTTTGCCCAGCAGCCCCCAGGAGAACTCTACAAGCCTCCTAAAGGCTAAGCATGCCCTTTTTTTTTGCTCGTTTTTGGCCCCCCCAGTCCACGGAGCACTTTGCAGGCCTCTCAAACTCTCTGCATGCCCTGTTTTCCACAAAAAATGAGGTGTGCAGAGAGTTTGAGAGGCCTGCAAAATTAAAAAAAAAAATTAAAAAAAAACTTTTAAAAAATATTTCTTCAAAATCTTGGTACGTCTTATACTCCAGTGCGACTTACACTCTGAAAAATATGGTAACTCAAGAAGCATTCCACAGCTCCTTGAGTTTACAATGTTTTTAAGAGCTAAAGAAATTAAAATGTCTAAACAATCTGCAAGTATTTTAAAAAATGTCTAAAAATGGAAAAATTATATTGTGAACAATGGGCACCTCTTCTGAAAAGGTTCTTACCTGCACACAGTTTACCAGACTGAGAAAATAGGAGCTCAAGGTTTGGCAACAGCCTATACTGTGAAAGGTAAGCACCAGTATTTGAACTGAGCTTCGAAATATAGCTAAATCTGAGGAGCTTTTTGAGTTTGAGTCTAATCCAATTAATAGCTTTGCAGCTTTACTTTGAAATCCCTCACTTTTCCTAGCCAAAACTTTGTAGAAGAATAGAATAGAAGACACTATCAGTTGCACTGAAGTTTTGAATTCAAGTTAAGCCAAATATGCCTGAAGGTTGCCTTGATAGTGTCTACTGAACCCATAAATGGCTATCCTTGGATACAAACATAACTTAAGCACATCAGATGACGTTTAATGGATTTGGCAAAGGATCTACTTAGACAAGCATCTTGTTTCACATTGTGCTCAGACAAGAACATATTATTCTAGTATCCTCATTCCACAGCATTTGCAGCTAAACATACAGTTCTGATTTTTATGAGTGTTTGTTGGGGGTGGCAATAGGGATAATCGCCTTGATTTAAAACAGGCCCCATCCCGAGAATGGTTCAGTATGTGAAGAGATCACAGCAATCAATATTTTCTCTTTTATCTTACACTAAACCTTCTTATTCATTTCAATATAGATAAGTGTTTTATCACCTACACTCAGTTATAATATGCCCAGAGCGGCCTTGATTTTATTTTCTGCTCAAATAAAAAAATAAAAAAAGGGCTGAGTTTTCCCAGATTATTGCTTATGCATTTAGGCGAAAGGTCAGCTAGATCTGTGATGAAAATGACTTTGGCTGATATTTTCTAGACTTTTGCTCTTTAAAGCAAAGAAAAATACTTTTGCTACTGAATGTGTGTAGTGTTCTTATGTTTTAAATTTGAATTTAGTATATAAAACCTTATACTAAAATCTGTTGATTCTTTTTAAGCCAAGGGAGACATTTTTCATTTCTTTAATCTTTTTTTTTAAAGCACTTGCAGCCACATGAAAAATCTGTGTTAGCAACCTTATTCCCATCTTTGAGATGCTCCTGAAATGACCACACACTATCACATGATTATCACCCTATATCAGGACGTGCTGGGAAGAAATTTCAAGGTTACATATAGCAGAATGCTACCGTAACTACTCCAATCGTTCTAAAGTGAAAGATAAAATTAATCCTTTGATCATCACATACATTTTTGGAAGTGCAACCTTCAATCCACACTGAGCTCATTTTTTTTTAAGAAAGATAAAAACTATCTTCATTCTCCTGCTATCTCCATTCTGCAAGGATTTGCTAAGAGTGAAACAGACTAACACCAACATTTTTAATCTCTAGATTTCAGTAGAAGCTTTGCTGATAAATTATATTTAATGTTTACCAGAATTGAAAGTTGTTACAAATAAAACAATAATAGGCAAATAATAATTCATGCATTTCAAAATCTGTAAGCAGGGATCTGTGGGACAGACTAAAACCTGTCCATGTCAGTGTATGCAGTTCCATAATTCTATTCTGTGAAATTTTTATTTATTTATTTATTTCATTTCATCAAGCATGAATTAGATAAGAGATATAAATATAATGATGATTATGAATACATGAAATGAATACAAATACATGGGAATATTAGGACAGGTGCTCTTATCCATGCCCTGAACATAAGTTGTTCAGATTAAAAGAACACTGGAAAGTTACATTTCTCTAATATAAAAGGGTTTGTATGCAAATCTCCCTCATGTGCAGTTTTAATACAACTATGCTTTTTTTAAAATGCAGCTACCCCATGGTGTATATCCTTTATGCACTTTTTTTTAAATACAACAATCACACTTGGTCAATGAAGAATTCTAAATATGCTCATCTTATGTGTAGTACTGAAATACAAATGATGGGCTTTAAACATTTGTGCCCTGAATGTGTTTGCCTTGATGGAGGTCAAACATTTTGCTCCCAGTAAAGTTCATGACTGATTTCTTTTATATTCCTCAGCAATTTGAAGTGGTGAAAGTGACTTTAAAAAAAGGATTGGCCTCTAAGTCAATAAATTAAGAGACAATTACTTTCAAATAATGTCGGCTCTTCCACTGAAGGATTTCAGCCCACTTTGATAACAGAATTGCAGTGTCCCATTGTCAGTCCTCCAATAAAGTTATAGAACATCAACATGATTTTTCCATTCTTAAAGTACAAAAGAAGATTTGAACATTTGACAAGGTCTCTTTTGTGGTCAATTATGATAAAAGATGGGCTCTCTAGCTTGCAGTTAGCACAGCAAAGTGCCATTAAATTGATTGTTGACACAATACTTAAGCACTTTATTAAAATATGGCATGTCTTGTGATGAACACAGAATTGAGACTCCTCTTCACTCTCCTAAGACAGTAACTATGTCTAATTCTTATGAAAGTACATAGTAATTGTGTCCAATTATAATTTGAAAGGTATATATACTAGCTCTTTCTTTGGGACCACAGCAGCCTTTTTTTTGGTATTTCTCCACTTCTTTTATGGCAATTACTGTGACATTTTAGATTTGACCTTTTCTGGCTAGATTTTTGCTCCCCTGTATGTTGGAATTATAGAGAATGAATGAAAAAACCCTATGACAGCTTAGTAGTTTGAACAACACACACTGAAAAACTGTTGAAATCAATCAGTGTTAATCAAGCCTGAATTTTGGGTTCTCTGCTGTGTTTACAACAGTAGTGGGATTCAATTTTTTTTACTTCTGGTTCTGTGGACATGGCTTAATGGGTGTGGTGTGGCTTTGTGGCCAGGGCCTGGTAGACATAGCAGGGGAAGGATACTGCAAAATCCCCATTCCCTCCCCACCCCACTAACCTGCTTTCCAGCTCAGTTCTCCTGTTCAGGGCAACAAAAGAAGATCAGCTGGGAGGATGGGAGACAGCAGGGGTTTGCCAGTTCTCTGAACTACTCAAAATTTCTGCTACTGATTTTCCAGAACCTGTCAGAACTGGCTTAATACCACCTCTGGTTTACAATGAATCTTTAGGTCAATTCTCCATTTGTCAGTTTTGAGTGTGTGTATTTCTTTATTTTTGGTTTTATACTGAATTGAGGAAAAGAAAGGAATGCAGGAACTTTATTCATATGAGATGTAGTGTTTGCTATAAGGTCTAAAGTTACCTACCATTCGTTTTGCAAAACTGTGTAATTGGCATGGGTAACATGATCTTAAACAGGCTGGGTTAATGGCATTACATCAGTTACCACAATTTATCCCAGGTGCATTGTATGTAGTCAAAAAAGCTGGTTAGTGCGACCATGCAAACCACAACCCTTTTTAAATGCATAGCAAGTATGCAACAGATGTTACAAAAGGAAAAGACTTTGATTGCATCTGTCACCTTGACTTTTTTTGATGCTTCCCATAGATACCTCTCTTTGCCCCATTCATAGTCTTAACTGAAATAATTTTTTCCTGCTTTCTAATGGGAAGAGAGCTCCCACTGATACTTTTGGAGCCTTCTCAGTGAAGTTGAGAAGCATAGGAAAGACCTGATTCAGGTTGGAACCATACCACTGTAAAAGGCCAAGTACATCACCACGGCCATGGGTGCAGTGCACTATTATGATGGTAATATGATTAAAAATAAAATTAGTATGGAAGAAGAAACCAAGTGACAACTTGAACTTCAATTAACGTCCAGCTCTAAGCCAATTAAACAATGCTGGTATTTTAAGAGGTTGCTGAAAGCTCTAAACAAAGCACCATTAGAATTGATCTTGCCTTTGTAAAGAATGCCCAACCATCTCTATTTCTGTAATTTCTCAACCCTCTAGAAAGTAAGGAGTGCACAGAAATATGTTAAGAAAACTTTCCTTCAAAAATTAGCCTCCTAGCCTCCTAGTTTGACTTGCTATTTAGGAGACTTATGAGCATATATGTAGATTTGAAAACTAAGTTAATGATTCTAACTTGCATATTTCTGATTGAGACTTGATTTCTACTTTGCTTGAAGACACTGGGATTGGCATAGCATTTATATCATTCAGATAATTTCCCCCACCTACAAACTTTAACAAAGTTGTCTATGGTCATCCACAGGGAGTTAACCCCATTTTTTCCCCACAGCTATATATCAATCTTGGAATGTGAAGCCCTGCTTGTTCTCCTTGCTCCTGTTTACTTCCAATTTTTAATCATTTTTTAAAAAATGAGATGATTTACAATGAGATGATTCAAGATCACTCTGTCCTTCTTCTCTTGTATCCTTGGCACTCGTCTCAGTTTTACTACTGCGCAATCAACCATCCATTTGTACTTTCAAAGACAGCAATGACTTTGAAATGTTAACATTTGGGAGTTCCTATAATAGATAGAAGTTCCTTCTGGGTTTGTTTCCAGCAGAATTTTGAGAGCAATTCTTGGTAACGAAGATATTTTTTCAGTCTAGATATGAAATATGGATATCTCCATTTTTGAGCCCAATCATGTTGCATATATTGCTGGTTTGGAAATCAGTAATACAGTTCTGGTGTATGATTAGAATATACATCTATGCTAGTTTATATCTATAGAAAACTTAAAGCAGTATATAAAGGTAAACGATACTCTAAAATCCAAAGTCAATTTTGGAAGTTGTAAACACATTTTAATCTGTTTTACTCAATTTCACTCTGTTTTAATTTGCTGGCAATCATAAGGGATTTCTGAACTATGTTTGCTAGTTCGCTGCAGAATCATTTAATGGAACTATGCAGATACCTTTAGAAGTCTAAATTTGATCCTTTCTTATAAAACTGATGTACTGAACTCTTTTATTTGTTTACTAAAGTAAGTAAAGGAACTTTTGATTATTCTGTCTTTATACATTCTAGAATTATTCATTTTTTATTTGTACTTGCAATAGGGATGAATCAAAACTGAAGACATAGAAAGGGAACTAAAATTTCCATTTATTAGACCATAAAATGTTATGATAATACAATGCAGAAAATATCAATATGTTCAAATGCAGGCTTTAGTGTATTTGTTTACTGATCTTGTATCCAGATCAATGGACTTCTCAATATTATAGGCAATAGGTTTCAGAAGACTGGAAAAGTTCCAAAAACTGAATTACACTTTGCATCAATTCACAGCAGGGGGCTACCATGAGCTACTTTCCCAGCTGATGTTTTGCTTGTAACTCTGTGACAAAATGTACATGCCCGCAAAACACACACTGGATGCATATCTAACAGCGCTGCTTTCCTGCGATGTTTCTCAAACTATAAGGTGTAGCTCCCTTCACCTGGTGCAAACAGAGGTGTGAAGAAACTTTTTGTTTTACATTGTTACAACAAATTCATTTTTCCCAAAGTTTCATTGTATTGTTTTCATTGTTCATTTGTGTTTATTTTTTGTGCCTGGATTTTTAGGAGAGGTGTGTACATTACACTAAAGAAGATATGATAGCAAAAGTTGAGGAACTCCTGCTCTAATGGACCTTGTTTTGAGTAGAGGATTGGAATGGATGGCGCCTAAAGCCATTTCAATCATATTATTCCGTGAGGTATCTAGAGTGTTTGTGATATGTACACTTTGCTCTGCTGAGATGAACAGGAGTTAAAAAAAGTGTGATTGGTAAATTTTATTATGTTCTATTTGCTGAAAAATAGAAGTTTATTCTATTCTGTTTTATTGCTTGGAATACTTGAAGAGCAATCATCTGATATTGCTATATATTGCTTATTTTTTCTCATTGTGGAAAAGCTTTTATATAGTACAATTTTTGAAGCCAAACCCATAAACTTTAATGGTACTGACTTCCAGTTAAGCAGATGCTGCACTGCAGACTTAAAATTATGTCTAAATTTCACATGTCCTTTCTCCTGCTGAATGGTCTGGTCAAGTGCCACTAGAGAAAAAAAATGCTTTCGAGTCCCAAATGATTTTAAAAGTCATACTGCTATTCTTGTTGTTATAGACGTGCACCCTTTACAAGTCATTTATCAGCATGGCTGGCTCAGGAATTCTGGAAGTTGAAGTCATAAAAGTCATAAAAGGTCATACTTCTGAGGTAAGCGAATCTGAAGGGAAGCTCAGCATATTCAATTAATATAGTGAAAGTCAAAGAGAATGGAAATTTCAATTCACAGGAATTCACAACATTGCCTAAATTTCTAGTTGCTGTTTTGTGCAAGTATTTCCTAAGATGCATCTAATCTAGGTTGCTATGTACCCTCACAGGAACAAATTGTGAGTGCTGTAGTATCTGAAAGGAGAACAGATTCACTACACTGTCACTATTCACTACACTATCATGTAAAGGAGAACACTTTTTGATACCTCTGTGTTTTTAATATTTAATAAAGCTTGGAAGAACTCATTGAACATACTCCACTCAAATGGGTAGCCCGAGAGTTTCATTTTAAAAGGCTAAAACGGCATCAGAGAAAGTTAATGACAGACTTAGGGCATCTTTGATGTCTAGCTTAACCTAAAATCAAAATGTACTCTTTCACTTTAATGCAATATGATGAATATAAAAAGCATTATGGGAATTTTCATCTCACCTGCATTAAAAAAGAAGGTGTGTGTGTGTTGAAAATGGCTGGCAGGCTGCAGGCTTCAGACTGGAATTCTTTAAAGTTGGCATCAAAGTAGCAGGACACCCAGACATATAAATAGTGGGTTTATGTTGATATAAAATGAGGATTATTAAAATAGCATGGAATGGGAGTTGGCACTAATGTCTTTGCCGTTCATTAATTATTCTACTAGCTATTTTTTTCTGGCCATTATGACTTGGATCAACGTTCACTTCCCGAACAGACACAGTGATGCAGCTGAGACCTGTGCTTTTTAGCCAATATTTCAGTACATCCTACAATTAAAAACAGACTTCTCCAAAGACTGGAGATCAGGAAAATGTAGGGAGCATTTTGCCTCATATTTTCCTTCTCCAAGAAAATTTGCCAAGCAATTAACAAATGTCAAGATTTTAATCATGTAATTTTTGCTATAATACTCTGGAGCAACATAGAAAATTCTGGACTGGTAGCTGTAATTTACTTATTTATTCATTATATGATCTTACACTGCCAAGTTCATATAGAATCCCAGCAATACTCTCCAGAAAAAACAAAAAAAAAAAACCCACAATGAAGGCTGCCAGGGTCATCTGCAGCAACAATCATTGGTTTCAAAATGGCAGGCACACCTGAGCAATCAAAGTCTGGGCTCTTTTTATATAAGTGTTATTATGGCTGTGGTGCACATTTTGGGGACAGAGGTTGATTGTCCAGCCATTCCCATTAATTCAAAGCTATTGAGCAGTAGCTGCAGTTACCCCTGGAAGATGGCATCAAATTTCTAAGAGTCATGGTAGATGGGAATTCCAAAACCCAGATGTATAGATTTCTGACAGGACAGATCACTATCTTGGTCTTGTTTTTGTCCTTATTCTAATTGGAATCCTAGGAGAGAAATTATGGCTGCCCACAATAAAGAGATTTAGGGATACTGTTGGTAAACCTTTCTCCTTTGGTAATTCTATATCCGCATCACACTCAATGAGTTCTGTAGATAGGTTAAAATTGGGAAACAGAATTGACATAATTATATTAGTTAATTGTCTGATTTTATAGCAATAGCAATAGCAGTTAGACTTATATACCGCTTCATAGGGCTTTCAGCCCTCTCTAAGCGGTTTACAGAGTGAGCATATCACCCCCAACAATCTGGATCCTCATTTTACCCACCTCGGAAGGATGGAAGGCTGAGTCAACCCTTTATGTTCATTATTAAAGCTATATTCCTATTTCATGCTTTACTACACTGTGAATTGCCTGAAAATTCTTAAAGGGAGGGGGGAGAGCGAGAGAGTGAGTGAGCAAGACAGAGACAGAGACAGAGACAGAGACAGAGAGAGGCAGAGAGAGAGAATATGAACATGAATATGAATATGAATATGTGTGCTGGTTGTGGAATTCTGGGATTTGAAGTCCACACATCTTAAAGTTGGTAAGGTTGAGAAATCTTGTTCTACACTGCTAAGTCCTTGACTTACAACAGTTTATTTAATGACTGTTCCAAGTTATAATGGCACTGGAAAAAGTGACATGACCATTTTTTTTTACAACCATTGCAGTGTTCTTCTGGTCACATGATCAAAATTCAGCTCCTTGGCCACCGACTCATATTTATGACGGTTTCAGTGTACCAGAGTCATGTGGTCACCTTTTGCAAACTTCTTACAAGCAAAGTCATTGAGAAAGCCGGATTCACTTAACAACCGTGTTACTGCCTTAACATCTGTGGTGTTTCACTTAACAACTGCGGCAAGAAAGGTTGTAAAATTGGACAAAACAAATTTCTCATTTAGCAACAGAAATTTTGGACACAATTGTGGTCATAAGTCGAGGACTACCTGTACACATAGATGGGAAAGGCTGCTCTTAGTCTTCCAATAATGGAATTCTCTGCCAGGAGAGATTCAACTGGACAAAGTTATTTTTATTTTCCCAGGATTTTAATAGATCCTAATTGTTCACTGTGTTCATTTTTTTCTTTAACTCCAAGAGTTTTCATATTTTATAGCGGGATACCAACAGGTACAGAATAGCAATATATAAATGATTTGTCACTAGAACGTAGTCAAGAAATCAATACAAATCAAGAATCATTTAACCCTAAGGTTCCACTGCTCTCACCAGGGACTGGAAAACTTCTCTCATATTAGTAGTTAAAGAGTGGTTGATCAAAGCAAGTATGAAAATAGACATACTGATGGATGACGTTCTGCAAAAGAACAATTTCTATCTACCCAAATGCCAATTATTAGATAATTGGAACCAACATTATAAATGTGCTTTTTGGCAGAAATTTGTTGTCAGGCAGATTATTTATTTTTTTTAAAGCAGCTATCGCATCATTATTTACACATGAGGTGAAGCCACAGCAGAATATAGATATGAGGCTGTTTCCATAGTTCACATACAGATAGTCCTTTAATTACAACCATTCATTTAGCAACCGTTCAAAGTTACAATAGCCCTAAAAAAGTGACTTATGACCATCCCCATGGTCACATGATCAAAATTCAGACTCTTGGCAACTGGCATGTATTTATGACGGTTGCGTGATCCCAGAGTCATGTGATAATCTCTTATGACCTTCTGACAAGCGAAATCAGTAGAAAGCCAGATTCACCTAACAACTGTGTTACTAACTTAACAAGATGGTGGCAAGAAAGATGATAAAATGGGGCATAACAAATGTCTTGCTTAACAACATAAGTTTCGACCCAACTATGGTCATAAGTTGAGGATTAAATGTATACCATTGGAGGTATGTTCCTTCATATTTGTGATCAATTCTCAGTTTCTTCAAAATGCTGTTTCTAGCTCCAAAATAAAAACTGAACCAATCTATTTATATATCCTTAGGTCCAATACCACCAAAAGACTAAACTTTAAATTGACATTATCCGTACAAGTATGCTCATAAGTTAAGAGTGCGCAACTCTTAAATTTTAGTGGTGTGGTGTAAATTATCAAGATATGCCAAAGGGAATTCATCTGCATTATTCATTTTTGGAAGCAGATCCTTAAGTCTCATATTATAATAAGCATTTTTTAATTTAAGGTATTTGAATTATCTGCATGCTGCCTTTGCATAAATAGCATTTTATTTATGCATTTTCATCTGCTACGGATTCATTTTATTGTTTTATAAGGATTATTTTAAATTTTATTGAGATTAGTTTTAGGTGAATTTCCCTTGAGCTTGATTGTACCACTGAAAAACAAGAGTTAAATGTCAAATGATGACAAATAATTATATGAATAACATGACTATACTATTAAATGTACTCTGCAAGCTGCATTGGTTGCCTGCTTGCTTTGGGTGCTGGTTATGACTTGTGAAACTTAAAAGGCATAGGGTTTGGTTTTTTGAGGGACCATCTGTTTCCCTGTTGCCTGGTTGATTTGAGCTGACTACCTTGGCACAATCTGGATTCCTTTAATTAAATAATACCATCTATCAGATCCAGGAAACACACCTTCTCTGGAAAGAGATTTCCCCTGAGATCCAGACATCTCTAACCCTGTTGAAACTCCAAAGGGCCATGAAGACCTGGCTGTCTTCCAAGTCCTAAGCTAGGCTAGTTAGTGTTTCTCCAGAGCAAGAGTGTTAAACTCATGTCATCATGGTGGAGTCATGTGAACAGGAGTTTTTCCCCCTTCGCTAAATGGGCATGGGTGTGGTTAGCCATGATGCATCCGGCCCATGGGCAGGGAGTTTGACAGGCCTGCTTCAGAGGATGTTAGTTCTTAGTGGGATATTTTACTTTCATTATCTTGCTTTTTTCTTTCTGTTTTGTTGTTATATATTGTATTGTATTGTATTGTATTGTACTGTACTGTATTGTATTGTACTGTATTGCATTATTTATATCATATCATATCATATCATATCATATCATATCATATCATATCATATCATTACTCGGTGTCCAGAGTTGTTTGGGGTCCATTTACAGAAATGAATGAATGAATGAATGAATGAATGAATGAAAGAAGTATGATATGTCACTACTTATACCAATGAGACAGGCCTTGGATCATAACGGCATAACCATTTCCTTGTTTGTTTTGACATTCCTCACTGCCAGTGGCCACAACTCCTTCCATTACCCTACTCATACTATTTTGTCCTTTGAAAAGGTATCAAAGAGAAGCCATTTTCTGTTATCAACCCTAGTAATGAACTATCTACAAAGATGTGCCCAATGTTAATACTATTTTTATATGCAACACTAAGCCTAAGTGGTTTGAAATTGTAAACACCAATAGCCACTTTGTGCCCAGCTGATGGTCAAACCCTGAAGCCATTTTGTCCTAAATTCCTATTTGCGTTGCCTTTAAAGCTATGGATATTTATCCAAATGGCTGTAATTCTAGTATAAATAAATCATGATTATTTGAAATTTGAACTGTTACACACATGATTATCCCCACTGGAATGGATTTTGCATAAATGAAGTCATCAGGAGTGATATTCTCTCCACCCAAGCTGCCTTGATTACTTTATGCCCGTTGGCTATAAATGCAGGCACCATTTCAGGCTTTGATGAAAACTTTATCACAGCTGTAACTCCCTTCTACAGTTTCATTGTAAAATGAACTCTTCCTGAAAGTGAATCTAAAGTTCCCATGGAAACTATTTGAGGCTCCAATGAACCAAAATGAAAGGTACTTGTTAAAAAATTTAATGTAACTTCAATGTATTTTTAACCATCCCGGTTCATGCCTAGTTTGTATGGTCGAACATAAATTTCATTCATTATCCATTATTTTAAAATAACATCCCAGACATAAAATGCACTTGTGTTTCCACATTTTAAATACTGTTTTGTTGTCTGCAGTGAAGATAAAATGTTAAAAAGCTTCACTTATAGCTTCACTTTTCAGGGCAATTATATGGAGTTATGCATATATCTGTCAGTGTATATATGTTATGTAAATGCCAAAGGGGTGGGGAATGTGACTCTGGCAATCAGATTGAAATGCAGGGCAAAACAAAATGTGGTGCTACAGTTGTTGCCAACTGACAGTATCTCATATCATTGATCATACTTCTACAATAGAAGTTTAATTCAGCAATACCTGGAGTGTCATAGGTTGTCTTTCCCTGTTTTAATGTTTTACCACTATTATAAGCCACGGCAACTGAATGGCATTCCTCAAGTGTACTGTTAGGCTAAAAATTCAGTTAGATGGCCACAGGGGTAGATAGAAATCGTGTGTAAACATTAGTAATATATTTTTTGCTATGGATAAAATAAAATATCATAAAATATCATAAAATATGTACCTATTTACCAGTTTTATATATGTTAACATGAATAAAACAAAAGCTGGAGAAATAAGTTTATAGTAAGAAACTTAAAATGAAAATCAGGCCTAGTGAAGTGTGAAGGTCTAGTGAAGCAGAACCAAATTGATCTGAGGACATTATGAGAAACTTCATGAGGTAAAACAGTTAATACATTGCTACTGTATCACATCATTCATCCATAGAGAATATAGTTGCTCATTTACATGCCCATGTCCCAATTATATATAGGGTCTATGAAACCCTAGCTTCAGAGATTGATTTCCATGCTGAACAGTTTTATTTTTATATATCGAGTATGGAATATTTTCTTTCTTTCCTCAGTGGCTCCCACAAGAAGGTTTGTTATTTTTATGAGGACAATTTCGCCTGTCCATTTTAAGATATGGTTGAAACAGAAACTGAAAGTGTGGTTGCTTGCTTCTCTATTACAATTGTTCATGATAATGATTTTGATGATAAGAACAGCTATAAGTCTATAACATTAAAATTTCTATTTCACCAAGACTCATATCAATTATATAAATGCAACTTTCAATTATTTGAAAAGGATGAGTATGACTTTGACTCAAGAAAAACTATGCTATATACTCCTGCCCAATATAGTATTTAATTCACAGATGGGGAATGATGGCCCCTTTATGACTTGTGGACTTCAACTCCTGCCTCAGGAATTCTGGGATTTGAAGTCCACAAGTCATAAAAGGGCCATCATTCCCCACCTCTGCTTTAATTTCTGGACAGGATGTGGAATTCATTCCTGCTATTTTTCTGTAAAAATTAATTTCAAGAAAAGGGGATTACTTATTTTCTCTTAATCCAGAAATAGATAACCTGCGTATCTAAATGCTTTTGTATTTTAACTCTCATCTGTGTCATCTAGCATGACCAAAAGGAAGGGATCAAGGAGGATACAAACTGAAATATATAGAAAGAACCACTTTACCTATTCTTGATCATTCTCTCTCCCTCTTGCTATTGTTAACCAATAAAATGATTTTTAATTTTACATAAATAGCCACTTTGGGAACAGTTATGCAATTCTCATTAGAATCATGGAAAGTGTACAAGGATTAATCCTTTTCTTCTTAACTTGGGGTCCATAAATATTTTTCCCAGGCTTGTAATTTCACATTCTGGGTAACATAATGTTATTCCCTTATTAGATTACATCTTGTTTATTGTATGTTTATACAGCTTTATATGTCTTCCAAGGGGCTCATATGTATAAAAACTCCTATCAAGCTTAGAGCATAAAATAATAAGCCATACCAGGCTTATTGGTATGAAAGAGAAAAACAGGAAAAGAAGTTGAATTTTTTTAAACTCTAGAAAGTGATTCTTTGTTGGCTAAAAAGGATAAAGTAGCATATAAATGCAAAATAACAAAGGAAAAAAATCATAGTTAAATATCAAAAAATTAAAACAGCTTGGATACTTGAATAAGTTAAAGGCACCCACCCATATAAATCCAAGAGAACAAGACTTTCATCTGCTAATGGAAGACAAGCAGAGAGGATTGAAACGAGACATCCCAAGGGTGAAAACTGAAGTTCCCATGATAGACACTGAAAATGTTGCACTTAATCTGTCTTAGATATTACTGAAATAAAGAGAAACATTTATATACTAAATGGAGCCATAATATATAGTTTGTTTAGTTCTGTTTTAGCATGATATGTGAGTCCAATTATTATGATTTGCAAACCATAATTTAAGCATCAGTTTTACATGTCAGTCGTGGCACTGTGAATAATTGAGGAAAATATGGTTAAAATAAATCCTAAAATGATAGCAATATATTTTGGAGAATTCAAAGAGAATATTTCTGCTGGGACCATCAATTCAAAGAACTGGCTAGGCATAGACCCATTCTATAGAGCTGTGATGGCAAAACTATGGCACGCATGCCAGAAGTGGCATACAGAGCTCTCTCTGTGGGCATGGAAGTCATTGCCACTGCTCTTCTGGTTTCCAGCGTGCACATGTGCGCTGGCCAGCTGGTCTTAGTGGGCACCAGAGGCTTGAAAACAGCCTGAGAATGGCCTGAAAATTTGCCAAACATGGGTCAAAAATAGGCAGGTTTTTGGGTTGTTTTCCGGGCCTTTTCAGGCTGTTTTGGGGGCTGTTTCATGCCATTTTTGGGCTGTTTTCAGCCAGTTTTGTGGACTATTTATCAGGCCATTTTTGGCCCCAAAAACTAACCTGGAAATGGCCCCAAAAAACAATCAAAACTGCCCAAAATATAGGCATGTATGTGCCAGCCAACTGGTCTTTGGGTTTCTGGCACTTGGGTCCCTGCACATGCACTGGCATGTATGTGTATTCCAGTTTGGGCACTTGGTGCTGAAAAGGTTTGCCATCATTGCTTTCATGATGATCATGAAAGAAATAGACAAAAAACCATTTTACAAGCCTCAAGGACTGAACCCTGGGAAATAAGATATTACTCAGAAAAGACTCAGACAAGGTTTTCACTGGAATAAAAGGAGGAGGGATGATAAAGACAAATCAGGACTCTCAATAAAGTATGTGTGAAGTTCCCAGAAGAGGACCTAATTAATTTACGAGCCTCGAGACAAAGTTCAAAAGAAATCCAATCATTTATTGGATCAACATTCTGGTGTGGACTCCTGTGTAGCAAAAACTGCTTTCGCTTAATTGCGTTTGAACTTTACCCCTGTATCCCCTCTCTTCTGTCCTGCATCATAATTCATATTCTCCAACTAGGCTGTAGACATGAGATCCGACTCTGGCCGAAGACATGTATGGAATTTCCCCTTCCATGCCAGCCTGATAATAGTCATGGCAATGCTTTAGAAGTTGACATCTGACTCCCCTCACTTCCCGAAAGCAACCTGTGTGACACAGAGACAATTTGAGTACAGATATATAACTTAGGGGTGTGTCCCTCCCCCAGGCTTGCTTGGATTTTCTGCATGAATTTTGCTATGAGGTGATCAGCCTGGATATTTCTACTTTTCACCCAAGATGCCTCTGATAATGGGTAGCCCTTCCACTTGATTAAGTATTGGAGTTGTCTCCTGTGCCACCTTGAATTGAGGATTTGTTGAACTTCATAATGGGTTTGCCCCCTATGACCATAGGTCCAGGGGGCTCCTGGGGTAGTGGTCTCAGAGTGGATCCGATCACAGGTTTTAAGAGGCTACTATGAAATACTGGGTGTATGTTCCCCAACAATCGAGGTACTTTCAATTGCATTGTGACTGGGTTGATAATCTTTACTATGGGGAATGGTCCCATAAACTTTGGCTTCAGTTTCTTGCTAAGCAGTTTTAATCTCAAATATTTTGGAGAGGTAACCTTCTCTCCTACCTGGAATGGCTGTTGCAGAGCTCAGTGTTTATCTGCCTGTTTCTTATAGGTTTGTGCCACTTTAGCCAGAGCCTTTTGACATTTTCCCAGGTTGATTTCAGCATCGACATCCAATCAGTCAAGCTGGGGAGATCCCTTAGATACTCAGGCATTGGGACGAAGGCCATACCGCTCACTATTTTAAACGCCGTGAGTTCTGTGTTACTGTGAACAGCATTATTGTATGCGACCTCCAGAACTTAGCCATGAACTGGACCCCTCTGTCTGAGATAATTCTTCGAGGTACTCCATGCAGTCGGTAGATATGCTCATGAACAGTTTAGCCAGCTTTTGAGCTGAGGATAGTCCTCTACAGGGTATGAAGTGTGCCTGTTTGGAGAAGAGATATATTACAGTCCAAATCACTGTGTTTCCCCCACTTTTTGGCAACTCTACTATAAAGTCCATTGCGATCTCCTCCCATGGCCTCATTGGCTCTGCTACTGTTTGCAGCAGACCGGGGTGTGTGTGTGTTCCTGGTCGTCCTGGTCATTGTGGCACAGATGGTGCAACTTTTCACATAACTATCCACATTTTTCTTTATGCCAGGCCACCAGAATTGCCTCTGGGCTAAGTTAAAGTCTTTAGGAACCCAAAGTGGCCTGCTGGTTTGGCGTCGTGACTCCTCTGGAGAACTAGGGTACGTAGGGATTCTGGGACATAGAGTTTCATCCCTGCCATGCAAGGTCATCTCTTTTCATCAAGATGTGTTGGTTGTTTTGGAACCAGGGGTCTGCTAGTTTTGAGTCTCATGTTAGGTTGCTTGCGGGTTGGTCTTGCCGGTCACGGCGTTGCCGCCTGGTGGTTACTTGGGCAGGTGTTTGAGTAGAGGGAATGATGGCATCCACTACATGCTCCCATTCACATTTGTACTGAGGCATGCGGGAGAGGGCGTCAGCTAGAAAGTTCCTCCTGCCTGGAATGTGCTTTAAAACAAAATCAAAACAGTTGAAGTATTGAGCCCATCGGACGTGTTTGGGTGATAGTTTCCATGGGTCCTAAGCGCCTCCAGAATTTTGTGGTCGGTCCAGACTTTGAACGGTTTCTGGCTCCCTTCCAACAGGTGTCTCCAGATTAGCAGTGCCCATCTCACTGCAAAAGCCTCCTTTTCCCATGCAGCCCATCGTCTCTCTGTGTCTGTGAGCTTGCGGAAGGTGTAGGCGCAGGGTTGTAAGTTTCCTTGGTTGTTTCTTTGGAGTAGCACTGCTCCCACTGCCACATCGCTGGCATCTGCCTGGATCACGAAAAGTTACTCGGGGTCAGGATGCTTCAGCACTGGCTCCTTTGCAAACATTTCTTTAGTGTCTTGAACGCCTCTTGGCAGGTTAGGTCCCATGGTAGGGGTTATCCCGGATGAGGTTTGTTCTTCAGGAGGTCTGTCAGGGGTTTGGCAATCTTCGCAAAGGAGGGGATGAATTGCCTGTAGAGGTTCGTGAACCCTAGGAAGCTTTCTAGCTGTCTGCAGGTTTGAGGGGGATGCCAGCTTAGGACGGCTTGCACTTTTGCTGGGTCCATCTCTATTCCCTCATTTGACACTTGGTAACCCAGGTAGGCTAACCGTGCACAGTGGAATTCACATTTTGATACCTTGACGTACAGGTTGGCTGCTGGATGTTTCTCCAGTACTTGGTGAACCAGGGGTACGTGGTCGTCCATGGTCTCTGTGTAGATAAGGATGTCATCTAGGTAGACGAGGACCCTCTTGTAGAGGTGCTCATGCAGCACCTCATTTATTAACTGAATGATACCGCTGGGGCCCCCTGCAGCCCGAAAGGCATCACTTTGATTGAAAGCTCCCTAGGAGGCAGTTGAACGCTGTTTTCTACTCATCTCCCTCTCTGATATGTACTTGGTAGTATGCTTCTCTGAGGTCTAGTTGGTGAAGACTTTTCCTTGGCCAGATGAGACAGCATGTCCCTGAGGGGGAGCAGGTATAGGTTGTATACGCACACCCCATTTATCCCTCGAAAGTCCATACACAATCTCATGGTTTCCATCTTTTTTTTCTTTGAAGAGGACTGGTGCCGTGACCCATGGCTTGGCTGGCTCAATGAACCCCCTTGCTAGGTTTTGTCAATGTATTTACACATCTCTTGCATTTCCCGGGGCATCATGGCATACAGTTTGCGCTTGGATAGTTTGCCCCGGGGATGATTAGGAGGGCACAATCTGCCTCCAATGGGGAGGCAGAACATCGCACTCGGCCTCGCTGAATACTTCGGTGAGGTCCTGATATTCTATTGGAATCAGTTCAGCCTCTGGGGTTTTGTCGGATGTGGTTACCAGTTGTTCTCGTGGGCTCTCTTGGGGGGCTTCCAGCATGGGTGGTGTTTCTGCTTGCTGGTGTGGGAGGAGTTGGGGGGCCCTTATAGCCTAAGTCTGTGGGTACCCCCTTGCCACCAGATGGTCTGTCCCCACTTGTATAGCCAGGAAAGTCCCAGTATGACTGTGTCTGTCATTTTGGGGGCTATTATGAATTGAATTACTTCCTAGTGATCCACTAGTTCTAGCTTCACTGGTCCAGTTAGGCTCCTCCCATTAGGGACCCGTTGACCTGCTCGAACCAGAATTGGGTGGGCAGTCTTTTTGCTCTGATCCCCAGTTCAGGACTGTGGTTAGGTTGATCAAGCACCTTCAGGAAACCTGGAATTTTTTTTAAAAGTCAGTTTTGGCTCTCTGTGAAGTTCCCAGAAGATGACCTAAGTAATTTACAAGCCTTGAGACAAAGTTCAAAAGAAATCCAATCATATATTAGGATCAACATTCTGGTGTGGACTCCTGTGTAGCCAAAACTGCTTTTGCTTAATTGCATTTGAACTTTACCCCTGTATCCCCTCTCTTCTGTCCCTGCATCATAATTCATATTCTCCAACTAGGCTGTAGACATGAGATCCGACTCCAGCCGAAGGCATGCATGGAATTTCCCCTTCCATGCCAGCCTGATAATAGTCATGGCAACGCTTTAGAAGTGGACAGTATGGTTCTAGTTTTCCAATGGATTCTATTTTCTGATCTGGTCTTCCCTGAAGGACTGCCACAAACCCATAAATGTGAGGTTCAATCTTCCCGAGTTTTGCCAGGGATGCACCTTGAAAAGATGCGCTCTGCTATTGCTTATGAGCTTTGCATTGCCCTATCATTTATAGTCTATAGGAATGGGATCCAACAAGAAGTACATTTCTATGGGGATTTCCTCAAATTGATGCTAATTCTTCATTAATTTCCATAATGAAGCCAGAGAGGCCTATGCACTACTCTAGAAAGTAAAACCAACTTCTACCATTCTTAAACCTGATTTTGTGATGCAGAATATTTTTACCACTATAAAAGTTGCATCCAACTGTATTTCTGTATATTCAGATACAAAATCAGGAAAACTCTGCAAAAGCTGACCCTGTTCATATTTCTTCTGCTAAATTCTTTCAGATGAAATCAGATTCAGATTCAGATTTAATTTATTTGTATGTCGCCCTTCTCCGGAGGGACTCAGGCAGCGAACAACTCAAAAGGGGGAAAGGGGATACAACACAATACATATAATTAAAATACACAAGAGTCATACGCCATACAAGTCGAGAGGGGAGGGGAACTCATCAACCCAAGGCCTGCCGGCACAGCCAGGTTTTGACGGCTTTCCGGAAGGCCTGGAGAGGGGTGAGGGTCCGAATCTCCGCGGGAGTTCATTCCAAAGGGCCGGAGCTGCAACAGAGAAGGCCCTCCCCCGGGTAGTAGCCTGATGGCATTGGCTGGTAAACGGAACCCGAGGAGGTTGACCCTGTGCGATCTAACGGGTCTGTGGGAGGTAATTGGCAGAAGGCGGTCTCTCAAGTACCCAGGTCCAATACCAGAAGGGCTTTATAAGTTACGACTAGCACTTTGAAGCGTATCCGGAGACCAATCGGTAACCAGTGCAGCGTCGCGGAGGATAGGTGTAACATGGGTGTACCGAGGTGCACCCACAATTGCTCACGCGGCTGCATTCTGGACGAGTTGTAGTCTCCGAATACTCTTCAAGGGCTGCCCCATGTAGAGCGCATTGCAGTAGTCCAGTCTTGAGGTCACGAGGGCATGAGTGACTGTCACGAGTGCCTCCCAGTTCAGGTAGGGGCGCAACTGGTGCACCAGGCGAACCTGGGCAAATGCCCCCCTGGTCACAGCCGACAGGTGATGTTCTAAGGTCAACTGTGGGTCCAGGAGGACTCCCAAGTTGCGCGCCCTGTCTGAGGGCTCCAGCGATCCTTGGAGGAAGCCAGTTATCTTGATCCATTCCAGTCCGGCTTCAGACCTGGCTACAGCACAGAAACCGCTTTGGTCGCGTTGACTGATGAGCTCTGGAGAGCCAAGGATGGAGGCCATGCCTCCATCCTGGTGCTCCTTGACCTCTCGGCGGCTTTCAATACCATCGACCATGGTATCCTTCTGCGACGACTGCGGGAGGTGGGGGTGGGAGGCACTGTTTTACGGTGGTTCTCCTCTTACCTCTCGGACAGGTCGCAGTCGGTGTTAGTCGGAGGGCAGAGATCGACCCCTAGGCCCCTAACGCATGGGGTGCCGCAGGGTTCGGTCCTGTCCCCCCTTCTTTTCAATATCTACATGAAACCACTGGGTGAGATCATCCGACGGCACTGGATAAATAACCATCAGATAGCGGACGATAACAGTTGTATCTGTCCCCCCGTGCCAACTCATGAAGCGATGGACGTGAATGAGCCAGGGTCCTTGAGGCTGTTAGAGACTGGATGGGGTTAACAAGCTTGTGCTCAATCCAGAAAAGACCGAGTGGCTGTTGTGCTTCCCTCCCACGAATTGGCCAAGTGTTCCATCTCTCAGGCTGGGGGGGTCAAATTGTATGCCCCTCAGATAGGGTTCGCAACTTGGGAGTCCTCCTGGACCCTCAGCTGACTTTGAACACCATTGTCATCTGTAACCCAGGGGGCATTTGCCCAGGGTTCGCCTGGTGCACCAGTTGCGTCCCTACCTTACCCGGGAGGCCCTCACAACAGTCACTCGTGCCCTTGTGACCTCTATGCTGGAGTACTGCAATGTGCTCTACATGGGGCTGCCCTTGAAGAGTATTCGCGACTTCAGCTGGTCCAGAATGCAGCCGCGCGAGCGATCGTGGGTGCACCTCGCTTCACCCACGTAACACCTATCCTCCGCGAGCTGCACTGGCTGCCTGTTGATCTCCGGGTGCGCTTCAAGGGTGCTACTTGTCACCTACAAAGCCCTTCATGGTATTGGATCTGGGTACTTGAGAGACCGCCTACTGCCAATTACCTCCACTAGACCGATAAGATCGCATAGATTAGGCCTCCTCCGAATTCCATCAGCCAGCCAGTGTAGACTGGCAACTACCCGGAGGAGAGCCTTCTCGGTGGCTGCTCCGACCCTCTGGAACGAACTCCCCGTGGAGATCCGGACCCTCACCCCCTCCAGACCTTCCCCGCCGCCCTTAAAATCTGCTATCCCAGCTGGCCTGGGTTAAAGATCTAACCCTACTCAAATTGTATGACTTTGATTTTTAAATGATGTAGTGCCTTTATTTGTAATTGTTTGTCCTTCCCCCCCCTTTGAACTGTGAGCCGCCCTGAGTCCCCCCAGGGAAAAGGGCGGCATACAATAAAGTGAAACTGAGGGGCGTAAATTTTCACCCCCCAGCCTGAGTGATGAATACTGGCCAAATTCAAATCAGAGCTCATAAGACATTCTTCAACATGACTCTCTGCCAGAGGTAAGCTTTCTTAGATTCAGATGATTGGTGTCTGCAACAGGTTGTAGGCTGAGAAATGGGAATGATCCTTTGTGGATCATTTCCAACTTTTCAGTTCCTGACTGTAACCCTTCTGCTCCTGACCACAGAATCATAACACGTGTGAACTCTTTTCACATCCAAAATATTACTTATTTTGCCAGCCTTTGTGAGACAATTATGAGACGTCAACACCAGGCATATATCTGATACCAAATATGGCCTAGCATCATTATTAAAGAAGTTCCCAGCACAACTTAGCTAATTATAATCTGACTGGTCTCAATTTGTTTTCTGCCATCTGGGAATACTGGTTGCTCTCTTTGTACTAATTTATTAGATCAGGATTTCCTAATATTAGATGATCCAGGAAGCAGCTGTTCCTATCTCATTTATTTGTTTGCAGATATCTGTTTAATGGTATTTCTGCATTACAAATAGATCCTAACAGCTGAGCCTATTAAAGGGGTTTGGTTCAAATGCTGTTCCTGGCTTGGTTGAGAAACTGAGAAGGAAAGAAGGCCAGGACATCATATGACCATTTCAGAGTTTGCCAGACATCATCGTATTTTTTTAAAAAAAATTTTTAATTGAATGTTTTAATCTTTAAAAACAGAAAGAAAACACCACAAGAAAAAAACAAAACACAAAACATGCATAACATATAAAGTAATTAGACAGCCTTCTGTATCGGCTTTCCTGTTTAGCCTTTAAATTCTCCATTCTGCTTGCCTTCCTATTGCTTTTACCTTGTCCTATAATATAACAACAATAATGCTAACACTTATAATAATATTGCTGATTGACTGTGGGGGCGATATGCTGACTCTGTAAACGTCTTAGAGAGGGCTGAAAGCCCTATGAAGCGGTATATAAGTCTAACTGCTATTGCTATTGCTATATGACCCATATATTTTACATTCTCTATTTTCTGTTTTGGCTTATGTTTTCTAGCCACTTACAAATTTTATTCCATATTTTATAGAAATCCGATCTTCTCTTTCTTTTAGTTCTATTGTCATTTTGTCCATCTCTGCCAATTCAAGTACTTTTCTAATTATTGTTTCACCTGTAGGTGTATTGATTTTTCCCCCCAGTTTTGTGCAAAGCAATCCTGACTGCAGTGAGTATGTATATGATTATGTATTGAGATTGTTTGTTCATTCTTTGGTCTAATAGTCCTAATAAGAATGCTTCTGGTTTCAGTTTTATTTTTCGCTCTGTAATTTCTTCCAACCATTTCGAATTTTGCAACCAGTATTTCCTTGTGATGGGGAAGTCCATTACATATGGTAGAATGTTTCAGACTTGTGGCTACATCTCCAACATTTGGAGGATAAATTTGGGTACATTTTGGCCAATCTCGCTGGAGGCAAATGCCACCTATAAAACATTTTATAGCGGTTTTCTTTGTAAGCCACATCATCGTAAATTTTATTTACTCAGTTTGGAATTCAATCCAGTAGGACTGCAATTGTCCAATGTAGTATAAGCTTTGTCTTTCATATGTATGTAAATTGAGGCAAGATGGATATACATTCATGTATATTTGGTGTGCTTGTGATTGGCAACGAAACAGCGAAAAGCTACCATTGGCCTTATAATCATTCCAGTCTGAAATCTAGTGAGCATTTCCACAATTATAAATAGCTTATGATTAGATTAGTTAAACTGGGAAAAGAGATATTCTTGTTTAAATGGGGCAAATATAAAATTGGAAAGGGATTCCTATTTTTCCCCCCAGATATTTGGAGAAAGGATTTCAGAAATTTGTGCTGAAATTCCTTTTCTGTGTAACTATGAACACGTGCAAAATGGAATCATAGTGTTCCAGGCTTTTGATGACCAGGGATGGTTTGAAGCAAAGGTACACATCACAACCCCCCACTCCCATGAAATAAAGTGTCTGGAAATTGAAGTGGGTATAAAATCTGACTTGTCTAACTAATGCAAGATTACGGGCAATCTGATATCTGTATTGAAAGATGCCAGTACAGTCTGCAATTGCTTACCAAGCATAATTTCAAGTGTGGGTCTTTTAAAATGTTCACATGCTTAGAGTCTGTATCCTAAGGACTGACTCACCTATTTTGACTTTCTTCGGTTATTTCAGGGTTTTTCCATCCCAGCAATTTTAAGTTATGTTGACTTCAACTTCTAGAATTCTCCAGTCAGCCTTGAATAAAGTCCCTTCCAAAAACCAGTCTATTTATATCTTACATAAATGCAACTGCCTTAAAAGCTGGTGCTCCTGAATTCCCGCCCCCCTGTATTTTATTGATAGTGTAGGCGTTTGAATAGTAGCAGCCCCTGCCAGCAGAGTGGAGTTATAGCCCAGGAGAACAGTAAATATTAAATACAACTTGAAGATTATTTCTAGTGAGCAGGGAAATCCCACTGCATCAGCACAGGCTGATCAGTTTTTTTACTGACAATTTATAAAGGCTGAACTTGAAGGTCAGAAAGCCAACTAAGTCTCTGAGTAATTGAAAAGACTGCCTTGGTTCTTCTACTAAGGTTATCACACACTGTATATTTGATTTATAACTGTTAATACGGTGTTAGTTTCATAATGGAAAAGAGAGTTACATGGTCATTAAAGTAATGCTGTTCCCAATGTGTATGTGTTGGCAATCTGAGGGTGTGAGAGAAATTTTCAGTTAAGAGTACTTGTGTGAAGTAAGCTTCTTTTGAAATTCTCTCTGATAACTCTACATGTCATTACTTGACTTGCTATCCTTGATTTATATTGTACACTTGATTGGTTCAACGGTTGATCCCAATATTCTGGTTGAGGCCATGAGGCCAAACCACTCTTTGCGGCAAGCAGCTCATTTTTTGTACAGAAGGTGGCATTTGGTGGACAATAGCTTTATATTGGTTTGTTTTAGGATGTTGATTACAAATGGTCATCCATTTTGGAACATTATGTTTTACACAAGGAAGAAAAACACTGATGTTAGAAGTGCAGCATTTATAAGAAAGTAATTGTGCAACTAATGCTTGAATGCAAGAAAGTAAATGGCTTATTTTTTAAATAACTGGGAGATGGAAATGTCCTGGTGATTTAAGTCAGGGAAGGCTTCACAAATTTAGCAAGGATTCTCCTGCCCAGTTCGTGGATCTACATGTCATGGTGGGTGTGACCTAGTTGGCCCCCTGCCCATGGTGGGGGAGTGTGCAATTTTGCCCTCCCCGGGCTCCAGAGGCTTTTCTGAGCCTCTAGGAAGGCGAAAACAAGCTCCAGAGGGCGGCCTCCCTGAGCATCTGCACCTTACCTGAATCCAAAACAGGTGCATGGGAACTCCTGGAAGGGATGGGTTGGGGTGGGCGGGGCCAGTCAGGTGTGGGATTTGGGAGTTGTCTGAACTGCACAGAATCTTAGCTAGATGTTCTCCTGACCCCCTGCGAACTGCCAGCAGCCCACACTCATTTAACTCTGTCTGGAGTGGAGAGTTTCTACTATTATTGAGGGAAAGACCAATCAGATAGGGATCTGAACTTTACAAAAAGCCCAAGTCGGACAAGAAAAAAAAATAAACGGAGAGAGAAGGCAGGTAATGAAAGTTCTGGGAGCATCAGTTTAACCATCAGGAGATGTTTCTATCACATGGAAGCATACAAAGTAAGATATTAAGGTAAAATATTTTAATCTATTTTAAGAAATGCTAATTCTCAAAGGAGTTAGAATAATTTTTAAGGGTGAACATAGAACCTAAAGAAGAAACATTTCTAGTTAGTAAAGTTTAAATCTGATAGGAAGCAGACCAACTTTAAAATAGAAAAGTAATGTTGTCTTCAAATCAAGTTTTGATAATTTTGAACATGATGTAGTGAATCATACCAACCAGGGACGTGCAGTGAGGGGAGACAGGGGAGGCAGAGCTAACCACTGTCATCATGAAAAGAAAAAAAATGTAAAAGGAAAAAGGCTGAGCTAGTTGCTGCCAGAGTCACCATGGATGACTCTGCTTAGTGCTTAACTTTTAAAAAAACCTCTAAAAAAGTGCCCTCTACAGGAGGAGGCGGGAGAATGAGGTGCCTCATCTAGTCTGACTTTATGATCACTTGAGCAGAGCTAAGCAAGGGTTAAAAGCCGAAAAAATTCTGACTTAATAAGGCACGTCATTCTCCTGCCTCCTGTAGAGGGCATTTTTAGAGGCTTTTTAAAACAGTTAAGCACTAAGCAGAGTCATCTGGCAGGAACTAGCTCAGCCTGACCTCAGCTCTTGCCTTTTTCCTTTTACATTTTTTTTCTTTTCATGATGACAGGGAAGAGCAGAATTGAAATCCTCTCTGAAACAGCTGGAAAAGGTACGTGTGTGGGTCGGAGGGAGGGGGAGGAATTCAAACTTCATCCTCAAGTATCAATCCCTCCCCAAGTGTAGTTTGATTGCGTGCAGAACCACGTTGCCTTTTCAAACACACACACACCACAGACACACACACACAGACACACCTGGATAAAACTATATAAGCCCAGCTTCACTGATTACAAGTTTGAAAAGGCAACGTGGCTCCACCTGCAATCAAAGGCTCAGATTGGAAGGCAGCAGGGGAATGGGGTGGTATGGCAGAGGAGCTGCTTTCAAGCCATTGGAAAATATATCCAATCCAACTTCTGTCTTTGTGTTTGTTTGAGATTGAGTGAGTGAGAGAGGGATCCAACTTCTCTGTGTGTGTGTCTGTTTGAGAGAGGGGAGGGAGGAGAGAGGGAGGAAGGAGGGGGAGGAGAAGAAAAGAATGAAGGAAAACTTTTTCGCAAAGGAAAAAAACAAATGCTGTTGCTTTAAATCGGAACTGAGCATGCCTGGCTGTGAAATTCTGGGAGTTAAGTCCACAAGTCTAAAAAAATTTAAAACCCCTGTGTCAGTGCCTCACCAGCCATAAACCTTACCGCACGTCACTGATACCAACTGTAATTATTAATGTCTGTAGCTATTTTGTTTATTTTGATTTCTGTAACCAGAGGTGTTAGTTATCATGGTAAGAAGCCTCAATTTCTGATGAAAGAGATTCCAGTGTAAGGTTCACATTGTGATTTACAATTTCACATTTATAAGCCATACGCTGACAGTTATGAGGACAAACTTGGACCAATGTTGGAAAAGAGATACTTTGCCAACAACACCAGACTGGAAAGAATGTATGCAGCAATAGCAAAATTAACAGTTATATCCGGAATAGAAACTGAGAAATGTTGAATACAGTTTTAAGGGAAATGTTTGATGTATAGTTTATAATGTTTATATATATTTTGATGTAATCACCAGTTGAGTATAATGAGAATGAATTTAGAATTTAATATTGCTTTTACTGATTTTAATTTTTGTTACTTTTATTTTTTACAAGCTCAAGCACACTTATTTTAGGAATAATTATAAGTAGCGTGATCCCTAACTTTAGGGTTTTGTAGATATTTTCAATTATTTCTTAAGATGATATGAGTTGGTTTTATATATTCAATTGATTTAATCAATGAAGTAATAAATTTTAAATGCTAATACAACAAGGAGACAAACTTAAAGCTCTAATCATACTGGAGATTAAGTATTCCCCGCCCCCCACCAATTCACCTGTGGGTGGGGGAGGCACATTTATTCTACTGTTAGTCTTATCTGGTAGATCAGATGAAAAATTGAAGTTAATATATTTTTTTAAAAAATACTCATTTTCATCAAAACAAATTATTCCTGAGATAAAAAAAAATTCAACTCTGTGATTTAAATGAATTCTTTTTTCTCTTCCTGGCATTTTCCAGCAAGTTCTTTCTTTCTTTCTTTTTTTCTTTCTTTCTTTCTTTCTTTTTCTTTCTTTCTTTCTTTCTTCTTTCTCTCTTTCTTTCTTTCTTTTCTTCTTTTCTTTCTTTCTCTTTTCTCTCTTCCTTCTTTCTTTTCTTCCTCCTTCCTTTTTTATTTCTTTCTTTCTCTATTTTCTCCCAATAATGCTACTCATCTTGACACTGAGCAGAGCTAAGAAGCCTCCGTTGAGTCAAGCTTAATGACTGGTACTTCAGGGGCATATTCTCTCATCAACAACGTGAAACTTTTTCTTCCTTCCTTTTTTCTTTCCTTCCTCTTATTTCTCTCCCACTCTCTTTCTCTCTTCGTTCCTCCCTCACTCCCTGGTGCTTAACTACCAGACCAATCTAGTTCTTTGAATACCACTAGTAGATTAATATACTGTATAGTAGGGATGTGAAAAATATTTAATTTAAAAATTAAGTGCAAACTTAATTTCTGAGCTTAGTTCCTTAGTATTTATTTGAACACAAAAATATCGTTTGAAATGGGTATCAGGGTGCCCCAATACTTTAGAAGTATTGCAATTTCAAAACAGAGATGTTTTAAAAACAAATGCTTTCAAATGCTCAAAAATTCCCATGTTGCACTTGAGAAAGCAGCTTTCCATTAAAAAGAAGTGCACTTGAAATGCACTTGTTCCCAGTGAAGAAATGAAACTGAAAATGACTTTATGAAAAGTGGAGCTGATAGTTGTGGTGGAATGAAGAGCTTGTGAATAGGGCACTCTTCATGATTCCTCTCTGGATAAGAGAGGACTTGAGATCATCCACAAGTGTTCTAGACAGCTACACTTTGTGAGATGACTGCAAGACAACAATCTCCAGTAGGTATTGCATTCCAGAAATGAGTGAATAGCCCTTTTGCTCAAACCATGATCTGCACTTATAAGGACACAGTTTGCATATTTCCTTTTCTAATCATTTTTGGATATTAGAAAACTTTGGGTAGAAAAATCTGAAAATATTGGGTGAGTCAGCTTCAAACCTTAACCAAAAAAGTTTTAAATACAAGTTTAAGGTCTTTAACAGTTTTTTTTTAATAGACAGGAAAAAAGGTAATGGAAGTGCTGATTTTGGAAATCTACAACCGTTTTAAGGGCAGAGATAGATTTGAAATAAATGTTGGAATTATAAGACTCTTTCCCATGAGAAAATGTTTTGTTTTGAATCCTTTAAAAAAAAATGATAAGATGGGACTTCGAAGGTTGGACAACTTTTAAATTTGATTTGCTAACATAGACTGGAGCAAAATATTTTAACATTAAATGCATTGAAGAATATTGTGAACAATAGACTGAGTTAATATTATGATTGTTTGCCATTATAGATAAATTGTTTTTAAAAGATGTTATGGAAGATGAATAAGTTAAACTGAACTGAAAATAGATTTTAAAAATGACACGATACAAAATAACAGGATTTAGAACAAAAAATATCTCAGTATAGGCACCATGAGCTCTCTTAGACTTAAGATAGTTATTAATGAACATGTATTTCTATTTACATTTAACATTTTTTTAATCATCACATATATAATTACATTTATTATATTTTTCTAGTATTATCTTATTTATCAACATTATTCTAGTATCAACATTTCTAATATTCAACTCACAGTTTTAATCCCCAAGAAAGATACAACATATTAACAAGCCTTTTAATTAAAACAATGAAAGCATCCTTTTGATTTTTTTTTTGTAATATATAAGTAGGGATGCTCCTCTAAGAAATGGAAGACATTGTAATTTAATAATTTTTGATAACATGTCTAAACATTATAATCTTTTAAGCCATTAATAAAATTCTAGGAGGCTAAATAATACTACTGTTATGTAAAAATCTATTAGATATAATTACAGTGCTGTATATTACAGCTATATATTATAAGAAATGCATTCATCTTGGCTTTTTACAGAGCAGAAATTCAAAGGATATGAGTCACTAGAAAATAACATAATGTTAACAAGAAGGTAGAATTCCAGGAAATAATGATTTTCACGTAACGCTGTTGTAAACCATGCTTTGGCTAAAGAGGCAAAATAATCAAAGTCTTCCATTTCTCAGTTGAAGATTTTTCCTTCTGAGTCTGATCAAGTGTCAATGTTTTGTTTCTGTGAATGATTACACAGATACTAAAATCTTACTAAAAGTTGAGAGATGGAGGAAACCATATATATTCCAACATGATTAGGGCATTTCTCTGCATGAGAACTAAGTGCCTTCATTTTTTTTCATAAACTAATCATAGCAAGATGTGTAGCCTTTTGAAATTAATAGGTCAGCCTATATTTACTTCCTATGTGGCTTCTTAACTTCCTTCCAAAATTACATCTTAATTTGACATTTCTTTGCTAGGCTCCACATCTGCAAATTCCACTTGAATCTGGCATATAAGATCAGGATCATTTACATAAAAAGAGAACATAAAAGAACATAAAAAGAACAAGCCAATGCAGGGTGCTCAACCATTCCTCCACCATCCAATCCAGAAAACTGTTTTGTTTTGTTTTTACTGGGGGGAAATCCCTTCTTTCCTGTAGAATTATTTCAAACAAGAGGTTGAACAATTCAGCATAGATTGACCTCTCTTTTGCACATGATTGCAGAAGGAAAGTGGTTCAGCTTATAGATTCCTGGACAAGCTTCTGAAGAAGGGAAATATGTATCATATATCAAGCAATATATTATATTGCTATCTCTTTTTAAGTAGTACTCTCCCAAATTTAGAAATTGGAAACTTTTAGACTGCAAATCTCCTGGTCAGTCCACTGTTTCTTCTGCTTAGTCGCCCAATTTACGACATGCTATAATATATGGCATTTGCAATTTTCCTCCAGTTCTCGCTTTCATATAAAAAATGTTATTAAAAGCTCTATCCAGAATTGCTGAACAAATCAATTCCAGCATATAGCTATCTCTTAGGAATAACTACCTAAATAGATATGGCCTTATAAGGGTCACAGAGGCTGGAATGAAAGGTCACAAATACCTCTCTAATTGCCGTTCCCAAATAGACCACATAAAAATATCATTTCCCCTCTCTTCCCCCACCAAAATTGATTCTAGCATATGAAAACAGTTCCATTCAACAACTGCATCTAAACTTTAAAGGAAAAGTTGACATGTTTTTAAAATATCTTATCTCCCAAGCCAGTATGTCATGTTAATGTCTTTCAAGAAAAGAAATGTATACATTCTTACAGACCAGCAGCTTACATTTAGAGACATCACTGGAAGAGATATAGCAAAATTGTTGCTATAGATGAAAGGCATGGCTGTTACTTTCCTAGTGACCTTGATCAAATAAATACATATTTATTTATGCCTGCTGGTACTGTTTTAAGCAAAATGATAAAAACGAGACAGGTGCCAATTCTGAATATTTTTGGATCACAAATCTACTGGATGTGCTTCAATCAGTGATGACATAGAAACTGGTTTAAAGACCTGGTGGGAAGAACAGTTGTGATCATTTGCCTGAAGCAACCAAATGTTTTGGGCTACCTTGACAGCAAACTGGTGAAAGAGTCTATCTTCTAAAGTCAAACCTGGGTAATTGTGGCTAACTTTACAGAGGTCAGTCTTTCATTTGATAAACTATTCTGTTTGAAGGGTGGCCCAGTCATAAGCTGGTTAAAAACAGAAGACTACATGTCCATCAAAAAGAAAGGGGGGCGCTATTGGCTCATATTTAAGCGATTGTCCACTAGGACTCCAAGATTCCTCTCGCAATTACTACTATTGAGCCAGGTTCCAATTATTCTGTATCCGTACATTTTGTTTTTCTTGACTAAGTGTGAAACCTTACTTTGATCACCATTGTATTTCATTTTGTTAGATAGGGCCAAGTGTTCTAGTCTGTCAAGATCCTTTTGTATCTTGAGCCTGTCAGGCCTGCAATTATATTCCTTTTAGAATTTTGGCCTGCTACACTTTCTCTTATTTCATATGCTGTTTCATTAGTATAGTTGATGGGAGGGGGGAATAGAAGGAGTAGGATTGTGGAACATTTTATTGTTTTCATTCTTTACTAGAAGCTCAAGGTCATCTTTTGTCTCCATACTTTCATCCCTGACTGGAAGCAGCTGGGTGTGGATGCCAGCGTGGAAGAAGATGTGATGGATTGTGGGTGTGGGGACAAGATCATGAACTTTTAACTGGGTGGAATTCTGATGTCATTTCCAGTATTGGGATTAACACAGTGCCTAAGATGTCTGGCTTTATTAAATTGGAACCCAAAGGATCATTTTGTCTTGGACTTGATTTAATTCTACATGATACTTGGAACGCTGACAGAGCCTATCTTCTGAGGTGTTGGCTATTCCTGCCAACTTGGTGTCATCTGCAAATCTGACCAGTTCCTGCTCTATTCTTTCATAAGTCATTATGAAGATATTGAAGAGTACTGGGCCTAAGAAAGAACCTTGGGATACCCCGCTGCTTACTTCTCATGTAGATGTAATTCCATTTAAGGACTACACATTGAGTGCGATCTGTCAGCCAGTTAAAAATCCATCTGGGGTAACGTCTATCCCATATCTTTCTCGCTTACTAAGAAGTAGGTTGTGGTCTACTTTGAGAAATGCCTTACTGAAATCCAAGTATGTTATGTCTGCAGCATTTCTCCTGTCCACTAATTCAGTCACTATATCAAAGAATGAAATAAGCTTTGTTTGGCATGATCTGTTTTTGACAAACCCATGATGGCTTCTGTTTATACCTTTGCTTGCTTCTAGGTATTTGTAGATCTATATTTGATTATATTTTCCAGGATTTTCCCAGGTATTGAGGTCAGGCTGGTTGGTCTGTATTTTCCTGGATCTGTGTTCCTCCCCCTTTAAAAAAAGATGGAAATCACATCAGGTCTTTTCCAGTTCTCTGGTAATTCCCTGATGTCCAGGATCTTTGAAAGACATGGCTCCAAGAACATGTTTGCCAGCTCCTTCAGAACTCTGGGATGTAATCCATCTGGTCCTGTCAAATTTAGTCAAATCAAGCTGCATTTTATGGTTCCTTAGTCACTTGGAAATTTAAAGAAAACTCTTTAGCTAAGGGGCCAAAATACTGAGATTCAAGTAAAAGCAATTTGCAATTGTTGAACAATTCCGCTACTTACAGCATGCCACTCTACCTAAATTCTTTTCATACCCTGAGCCTTTGCCTGTGCTTAATAGGCTTTCTGAAAATTTAAATCATTGCATTAAAAAAAAAGAATATAAAGTATGCGTTACCTATCCTTATGATCCGGGCAGCACATTTTATATGATTACAGTGAGAAATATCACGATCAGTCTTCAATTTTATATAGTAAAGCATGAAGATAACATATTCATTTGACATGTCTGTTTGGACATAGTTTAGAATCTTGATTCAGGTTTCTGAATGCATATACAGAGATTTTTACAAGTCTATATTAGAATTATATGGTAGAAGTTTTTTTTCATACTACTTTTTCCTGTAGCAAACATGGGCACCTTTAGAAGAAAAAGTCATATAATTATATGTGATGATGATAATGATGATGATGATGATGATGATGATAACAATGATGATGAACTACAGTTCTTTCCATAATAGAGCAAATAAAAATAGAAAAAGTGAATTCATTTTGACAAGTTCAGTCTTGGTTATAATGTCAGTTCCTTATCTGATTATACCCTTTGAGCTACCTTTGAAGATAAACACATGGACAGCTGCCCAGGATATTTCATTTCTACAAAGTCTTACTTATAGTTATAGCTGAATGCAGCAAATGCAGCTGGGCAAGAGAATGCTTTGGAAAAACTCAAAGGCACAACAGTCTAAAAAACAAAAGATTCAGTTGTAAATAGATCAAACATGTAATGAAGCATAATTTTCCAGTTCTAAACATCATGGTAGAATAGACTATATTCAAAAGAAAGTTTGGTTATAAATGTAATATATAAAATAGTTATAACATGAAGCATTACTCAAGACTATAGTAATGTTTATTTTTATTTATGTGGTAAATTTAAATGACTGCCCATGTCACATATGTGGCTCTGTGTATCAGAGTTCTATTTTATATTTTCATTGTGCAAATCACCCAATAACAAAGTACAGTTTATTGATACAAGCTATAAAATATGCACAAACACATGCATTCATAACATCCTCCATATAATGGGGACCACAAACACAAAATTAGCCTCTCCAAAATATGCTGTGCTAGGACTACACATTGTTAACTTGTACTTAAACCAGTGGTGGGATTCAGCCAGTTTGCACCACTTCAGGAGAACCGGTTGTTAACTTTCTGAGCAATTTGGTGAACTGGTTAGTGAAAGAAATAATTAGGGCAGAGACTGGTTGTTAAATTAGTTGAATCCCATCATTGACTTAAACCGATCAAGGAAGGAAAGAAACTCACCAAGCAAATGCCACAAATCTTCCATTTGGAAGGTTCTTAACATTTGAAAAGCAGTAAAAAAATAATAATTCTGAAGTAATGAGAAATGAGGCTTGGCAGAGCTTAATGTCCATATGGGCTATATTATGACTTTGAGCTTAGTTGGAATCCTTCAACTTTCAATCACTCAATTTAACAGCTGACCACAAAAACCTCAGTTCCTGAAGTCTATTCATGAGAAACAGCTATCCAGAATGCATATGGGCATTATTATCTGTCCTTTTTCCAGAGAGATTTCACCAGCCAGGATCTACCCTCTGGCTGCCATTGTTTGCCATAATGTCATCCCTCTCTTTCAGGGATATTTAGTATACTATGTCCTCAATGGAAGTCTCCACAAAATACGATCTACAACTTCCTGAAAGTTCCCCCCATCCCACCCTTGCATAAAAGAGTTTTGTCTTGTTCATTTAGAATTTTTTGTGATATAATTATTTTATTTCTGTTAATTGCAATTATTAATGCAACTTCTTAATGCTGCTGTCTTCCATGCAAATGTACTGAAAATCTGTTCTTTTATTTGAGACAAAGTTTCTAGCTTTACATTTAAATGAAACATTACTTTTTAACATTGAGTAGAGAAAGAGTGCATAATCAGAGATTGAGTTCAAATAGATTCAGGTTTAACTCACAGCTGAGATTTGAGATTGGATCAGTTCCAATCATTCTATTCATTCTATCAATCATTCTATTATGTGATGCAAAATATAGGAAACTATATTTGGAATGTGGTGTGGTAAAAAAGCCCAAATTACTAAGGATCTGTGATAATTTATTATTATTATAAAATTGTATCACAGCGGCCAGTTGTTTCGCCGGATTTGGCATTGGTTACTAGTCGGGCCCCACCCAGGGGCCTAGCATGTTGTAACGTATTTTCGTAATATGCGTGCAGATCCAAGTAGTGCAGTTTTTTGCATTTGACTGATGGTGATTTTGTCAATTTTTAACTGGTAAAAAGCCCCAAATTACTAAGGATCTGTGATTATTATTATTATTATTATTATTATTATTATTTTTGTTGTTGTTGTTGTTGTTGTTATTAAAAAAGTTTAAGAATACATATATGTTATGGAGAGCCCAAAGAAGAATTGTTTTAATGTTTGTAGGTGCATAAAATAATCAAAATGGAACACTGATGTCATTCTTATTGTTTGTGTATTACTTATTTATTTAGCATGTGGCATTTATGGAGATCATGCAATACACACACACACACACACACTTTACAAAAATCTTATGTATTCCTACTGTGAAGACACCATATATTCTTTAATCTGCAATTTAACAGCTTTGATATATAGAGGTACCATGACTCTAATGGTTATTCCAGCTGACCTTGTACTTAACTGTGGAAGGAAGACAGAGAAGAAAGCAGTTGTCACACATCCTTGAGTCTGCTGCATTTCACCTCACACGTGATGAAGTGAACTACAGCCAATGAAAAACTTATGCCTTATAATAAAATGTGCTAATCATAAAGATGTTACCAGAATCTTTCTACTGTGACTACCATGGACTAACACAGCTCTTCTCCGATACAATCTAAATGTATTTGGGGTCTTTAGCAGAATACTGGCATAGCTATAAAAAGAACCCTGCAATTAAATGAACAACTAACTAATGCATAATATATTGTTTACAAACTGTCCGGTTATCAATGAAAGCATAAAGAAATATTCCAGATGAGGAAATTGACAAAAATAACTTTCAGCCAGAAAAATTTATTTCTGTTGGGTCGCTCTTCCCCTTAGTTGTGGAAGATGCCAATCTTCTAGTACAGTGTCACATTAGATACAGAAAGAGGTGAAAATGACAAACATTGCTTCCTTTTGTTTTATAATAATAAAAAAAATGCCTAGCTTCTGATGATCATTTATGTATGACATTTTATTAATGCATTACCCTTAGAGCCAGAATGAGTCGAGAAATGGAAACGACAGATTCCAGGTAGGATACTTTACTTTCATAAGATCTTGTACAACATTGAACGTCTAGGTTTTTCCTCTATTTCATTATATATTAAGCAATATCAAGGCTTTTATTTTGGTCCCTTTCACATTTTTTCTTTGGTTTCTGGACCGTGTAATCCCTGCTCCAAATCCCTTCCCAATGGCTTTTTCACAGCTTTTCCAAAGTCAGCTGTAAAATGGTTATATAAAGTTTACCATTTATTATACAGAAATACAACTATATAAAGAAGGGTTTTGATATTCATAATCACCTCAAAATGAATTTCTATTGGCTCTCTCTTTTCTTCATAATAAAGCAGTCTGAAATGATAAGAGGAATGAATTGTGGAAAACAGTGTTGAATATGGATGTTCATTTTAAATATATCAATATAGCAGCTATTGTGGGATAAAATTCATTTGGTGATGTTTTTCTTCATTGTTGTAGAGCATCATATTGTTGCCATTGTGGACTTTCCATAACTGATATGTACAACATTTCCATTTTTTGAATAACAACCCAAATTCCTTTTTAGTGAAATAATAATCATAGGAATAATGATAAAGGGAGTTTGAAATGCGGATGAGGATCTTATTCTTATTTGAAGAAGAATATATGGAAAGGAAAATGACTCAGTTGAAGATAACAATTTTATATATCTGTAAAAGCCCTTGAGGTAGGTTATAAACTAAATCAATAAGAAATTTAAAATTTTGTTTCTATTGGAAACACTATGTTAAAAAGTATTTGGATATTATTTGTAGTTCTGCTTATTAATCTTCTCCCAAAGTTAAACTGTCAGATGAAGATGGAAATATTATCAGGTTAAAATAGGAAGGAATATTTTTAAACAAGGAGATATTGTTGGGGTTTGTTTCTTCTAGTGGGGAAAATACTTTAGATGAAATCATTTGGAAAGCTTTGTAAAACTCTTATTTTCTTTCATTATTCAGGATTTCTTCTCTGTGTTTGACATTCAGGAATATATGAGTAGCCAAACATAATGAGTCCTCGGTGATTCAATTTATTTCAAACAAGAGGTAAGTAGATTGGAATAGCTTCCAGGTAAAACCCTTTGCCCACTGACAGTAAATGATGCTTGTATTCTGCCTACAAATATCACCCTTGCTTTGGAATACTGGAACCAGCACATTAGAATCAACATGTACTTTGATCCAATAAAATATAATAGAAACTCTCATTTTCTAGCGAGGGCCAAAGGGCAGAATATATCTTTGTGAGCCAGCTCATTGAAACATGTGCCAGTGCAATTAAACAGCTAAAGAACCAGATAAATCCACTTTCAGGATTACTACCCATCTTCTCTATTCTTCTGAACGTAGCACCAACTCTATTGTCATCTATACTACTTTCCAGTTCTCTTCCAAGAGCCAATGTTTGTAAGACCTGAATGACCCAAAGCCAAGTTATTTTGGTGGAGGTGGGGTTGTTTGAAAGACCACTCTAGGCGAGCCAAAACTTCCACTCATTTCTTTACCTAAAGTTTGGCTCATATCTTGAGTTACAGTTGGCTTTGGCACAGATTTGAGCCTTTCCAACTCTTAACTGTGGAACCTCTTCCAAAAGCTACCGTTGTCTCCATCTCTTTTTACTTTTAGGAAGTAAAACCATCTGAGTTTTGCCAGGCTGTTCATGTGATCTGAGTTTTAATTTCCTGCTCTGTGATATGATTTTATTTTTATTAGTAATAGTAGAAAATATATTACTTTATTATAGAAAATGGATCCAATCTGGAACTTACTTCTTGATGTTGCTTAAGAATAAACAAGGAAGTGGCATATTCAGATTCCATCTTTATCTCCCCATCTTTAACTCCTTTCCTATTTAAAAAATTATTTATTCTGTATTCAGATTCACACCCCATCTTTGTCTGCCCATCTTTAGCTCCTGTCCTTCTTATTATATCTGTAGTGTAAGTAACCCATTTTAATAGAGTTTTTCTGCAACAAGGGTATTTCAGCAATATTTGATAAAGCTATGCAGCACTTCAAAGTCAATCGCCCATCCATTGCATGCAGTTCTGGGAAATGATACAGCTGTTCTAAGATGTGACAGAAATGGCTTTTGAGAATCAAAGTCAAACTGTTGCACAGCCCTAATACTTAACCATTGTTGCTCCCAGTCCATAATGTTTGCTTTTCCACTGAATTGATAGGCAAGATACTAAGTGATAGAATTTTGTCCATTCTATCACTGTACACAGTACCACTGGAGCATTCAAGCGCAAGTGGTTCAAAGGATGTTGACAGGTAGATTATAGAACATTTGCAGACTAAGCATGTAATTAATCCTTGTGGTATTTGAGTGTCACACACAGGGGCAAGTTTTATTTAGAGTTAGAATAAGCACAATTGCTTTTCTGATTGAGAAAAAAATTGTTCTTGAAGGAAATTCTGAGTTAAATTATTGAGATGATCATTTTTCAACTGAAACTGATTAGCATCTATTTCCCAGGCTACAGCTTTCCAAAAGGAAGAAAGCCGTGGCAGTTCATATATGTTCATATATGTTTATAGTAGCCTTTCTCAAGGGAGGGGAGATTGGGAAAGACCTTATGTAGGGTTTAGTTTAGAAAATACTGGTTTATTGGTGGATGAATCTGTGTGCTCATTTCAGAAGACATTTTAGGTTATCAATTTAGGTTTCTAAAATGTTGATCTTTTTACAATCTTCTTCAATAGTACATATAAGAGAAAATTGGAAAAGGATGAAAGAAATGAAGGGCCCAACCACCTTTGTCTTAGCTACAGTTGCAATTTTCATTGTACATACATCTTATACCTGATAGACTTCTTCTGAAAGATTAAATTCATCAGCAAAAAATTCCTCACCGCTAGACGTGGGAGAAAAGGAAAGGAACATCTTTGCTCCTTCAAAGAATTATTTAATTTTGTTCAAAGTAACATGGCTGGTTCCTCACTTAGGACTTAAGAACAAGCTAATGGAGGCAACAGATGGGAAATGATCTAATTATTTTATACAGCAATTTCCTCAGGAATAACTGTATACTCTTTCTTATTTTCTTGCTGTATGTTTTGTTCTTTGCATGAATACCAGCTGCCTTAATAATTACTTAGTGCACAGTTAAGACCTTAGGAAAAGAAAAAAAAACCCAGTCATTCTATTTCAGGAATATCTCCATGATTAGACAGGACATCCTCCACACATCTAATGAAGCAGACTGTGATCAATGAAGTTTCAGGATCCAATCTGGATTGGTCACAGGGACCAGAGATTTACTCTTTTGAGCTTCCGAATTCATGCTGAAGCCCGTCCGTACAAAACTTCTCTCTAATAAAATTTGTTACATTCTGATAGATTTTCCCTGAGGATGGGCTCTAGCACGAGTCCAATCATTACACATGTGCTTATTGGGATTCTGGAATTGCATGAGCCTGAAGAACAAACATTATGAACCCAATAGTTTATTATTGTTGTGCTAGTGGCAAGTTTGGCAATCAAAATAAGAACAAGAAATTACAAATAGCCAAGTGCCACAAATGAATAATTCATACAGAATCAAATATTAAATATTTATGTTTATATTGGATATTCATTTATTAAGCAGGTGTTTACCTTGTTTTTAATCTAAGAGGTTTAGAAACATCAATAGAGCCTGTCTTCTGAGTTGTCAACATGTAACAAACCAGGAAGAAAAAGAGAAGGGGGAGAATGGGGATAAGTGACAAAAGGAAGCAAAATCAGGTCCCAGCCCAAACTCCTCCATATCTCATGTCTATCTGAGAGGGCAACAGTTCAGGCAGGGTGGATTTGTTGCTCACTAGGCAATCACTTGGGAGAGCCTAGGACAAACTCCTGGCCCACGGGACAGATGTGTCACACACTGACCATGCTCACACCATTTAGTGAAGGGGGGGAAAGGCCTGATACACCACACAATGCCACCATGATGACTTGAGTTTGATACCCCTGGCCTAGGACAACTGGTTTTTGAACAAGATAATGGATTAGCTTTGCTTTAAAGTGGGTCTGGGTGTGCATATGGGCTTGTGAGGATGGTGACAGAGAGATCCTACTGAGAAATTTGAATGCAATGCACTACAAACAGAATATTTAATATCGGAACATTTAGGAACATTTTAAGGTGTTACCCAGCAGAATGACTTTTGCTAAGCAAGTATTCCAGTTTCATCAAGATGAAGATACTTTAGTTACCTCCAGATAACATCCATAATTAATGGTGCTTATGTCACACATAAAAGCAACTGATGTTGCTGAAAGTTGTTGTTTTGAACTTAGGAATATGAATTCTCCTGCTCATAAATATTCAGTATTATAAATCAAGAGTAAAATTCAAGCAGTGTCCTATTCTACTGCTTTTCCAAAAGGTGTGGGACCTTTTGAAACAAGAAATCTATAAATATCTAATGCATGTGGAATCTGGATTACAGATATAGAAAACAAATACAGGTAATCCTTGACTTATGGCCATAGTTGAGCCTAAAGTTTCTGTTGATAAGTGAGACTGTTGTTAACTGTCTTCTTTTTGTGTGTAAAAAAATGATAAGTTAGTTTTTGGTGCTGTTGTAGAGCTGTGTGAAAAAGTCCTGCACAGTTTATGGTTTATGACATTTTTTAGATAGACCATTGTTTTTATGATATTTTATGCTAACTCCTATGCAAATATTGTTACATTTAAATAAAAACTGGTGGTTTTTTTTAAGTAAAAAGCATAAGCGTTTTGCAATTTGGTGCTGTTTGCATGCTTACAATGCATGCTTACAATGACTGAAAACAGATTAACTGATGCATACCCAGTAGCATATGTGTTGCAATTACTAAGGCGGATGCTAGTGTTTTGTTAACATTTTATTGTTTGTGGCTCTGAAAAGGACCATTTTTAGGTAAGCATGGTTACTAATATGAAATTGGCCAGTTCTTATTGCTTATCACCATGCGGCATCACATCAATGTAGACTGTATAAGCCTTTGCATGTGATCTTTGGTGACAATGTGGTGCCAGGCTGCAATAATGGATTCAATCAGCTCCTGCTTGGTCTTTGGATGCTTCTTGCTTATTTTGTAACCAATCTTGGCCCTCAAGTTCTCAATTGGGTTCAAATACAGGCTCTGAGCTGGCCAATCCAGGAGTTGAACACCATGCTTCTTCATCCACTGCTGGATGGACTTGGCTCAATGACAAGAAGCATTGTCATCCTTTCCTACAAGTTGCTGAGCCGAAGGAAGCATGATCTTTTCCAAGACTTCAACATACTGCTCGGAATTCATGATTCTCTGCACGATTTGTATCTGACCAATACCAGAAGCAGCGATACAGCCCCAGATCATCACGTGCAATGGATGCTTCACAGATAGCTTCAGGCAGTACGGCCTAAACTCTTCAGCTGGAAATCTTCTGACATACTTATTGCACTGATTCCCAGTCAAGTAGAAATTGCTCTCGTCACTGAAGATGACCTTGATTTGTTGGTCCACTTGGCATACTTCTTGGCCCACGCACGTCGACGAGAGTGGTGAGCATCTGTGAGCAAAGGTTTACTTCGAGCCCTGCAGCCTTTGAGCCCTCTGGCAAGCAGTCTGTGATGCACTGTGCTTATGCACACTTTTACATCACATGTTTCACCTCAAATTCCTGTAATCTGAGGTGAGGTGAACTTTCTGTTAGCCATCAAAATGCATTGCAGAACCTGATCTTGCCATTTTGTCGACTTTCCTGGTCTTCCAGAGCGTAGCCTGTCATCAACTGAACCAGTTATTTAGTATTTTTCAACCACTCTGCTCACCATGGTGCAATCGCATTTCACTCTCTTGGCTATTTCTGTACAGGAGTAACCCTCTTCATGAAGCAGAATGATGCAATGGCACTGCTCAGTACTGGTGAAAGCAAAGGCCTTTATTCTTGCCTGCAGCCAGAGCTAAATTAAATTTCTCGATGCTTTTCATGCCTATTTATAGTCAGAGAGTATGACAACATTGATTGGCTCATAGATTTAGCCTCTGTTCATTTTGATTGGTCAGCCAAAGCTCGCTGCTGATTGGCTACTTTTGAGCTTAAGATTCTTGAAAATTCAAGATGTGTTTGTTTTAGCACATAAACTCACTCAAAACCTTAAAAAGACTTTGGTTATATTAATAAAAATTATGCATCTTCATCTGACTACAGAAATTTTCATCAAAGTACTAATTTGGCGTGGTTTCTATGAGTTAAAAGTTGATTAAATATGTAAATACAGCTTAAAACTGAAAGTGCAGGACTTTTTCACACAGCTGTAACTTCAGATGGTCACTAAATGTTCTGTTGTAAATTAATGGCTACCTGTACTTAAATATTAAATGGGGAAAATTGTCAACCTGAAGCAATCATTTTGGTTCCACTGCATAGTATTTCTTGTAATCGAAACCTCATTTTTGGCCTCTCACTAATATTTGTAATCACAAAAGTTAATTCAGATGGAAAAAATATCAGAACTATGGCGATATAGTTGTCTAATGCTATCCTGACCCAATTCAAGGTTGACTCAGCCTTCCATTCTTCTGAGGTGTATAAAATAAGACCTCAGATTATTGGGGACAATATACTCACTCTGTAAATTGTTTGAGAGTGCTGGAAAGCACTATGAAATGGTATATAAATCTAAGTGCTATTACTATTGCTATCTAAATTATGGATGATCAAAGTCTCAATGGGAGATTAAAGGGTCACTGAACACTTAAAATATGTGTTCTAGGAAATTGACCATTCATAAGCATGAAAAAACATCTATCTGCAAATTTAATAAGGGCAGACAAATAATTACAGAAATAATTACTGCCATGAGGTAGGCTCTATCAGTGGTTGTAAGCTGTCTTTAGCCAGGTTCACTCTTTGTTGTCTCCAGCAGTACCCTAGGCATCTCTTCACTTGTTCCTTCCCCCAAGTTCCTCTGTAAATCAGGAGGAGGTCCAGGATCCATGGGTGCAGGAGAGGCTACTTAGATGCGATCCAGTTCAAAACCCTCAGCTGCCCCTTCATTCCAGGCAGCCACCAGGGTTTCAGTCAGACTGTAAAGCAGATTTTCCAGAACAACCTCAGGCTGCTTCTGAAACTCAGCCAGGTTCATTAGTCACTGGGGACAAATCAAACAAATAGGTCCACCATCCCTGTGGTAAGGGATGACACTGAGAACTAATAACCTAATACTGAATGCCATGCTGAATCCTAATCTTGGGTCTTAGTGGTCCCTGGGGTGCGATTCACCCTATATTGCGTTAGGTAGAAAGAAAGTTCAACTATACCACTGCAGTTGCAACAGGATTTAGCATCCTGCAACAGATTTGCAGATTTCTCTTCTCACCGCCACCCCCACCCCCATTATGATTCACTGTGTCTAATTAACTGTTTAAGGCAGTCTTGAGAGTTTATAGATCAAGAGGTTTGCAACAACTCTCTTTACCTCGCTTCTATTGTAACAAGTTTACTACCAGTGATTTTATTCCACTCCAGGATCATTAGCTTGTGATTCTGGAATCATAAGTGTTAAAGGAGGGTTTCTCTTCCACAGGTGAAGAGCTTTTCTGCTGACAGATAACAGCAATGGACAATTAGAACTGTGAGATCCTGTAATATCAGCTACTATTAGGAAACTGGTCTGTAACACTTACTTTCTAAAAATATACGGGAAGAATAATTTTTTTTATTGAAGTACTAAAGAATGCATTGTTAGCCAGATTGTTTCTCTGTTTGTGTGTCATCTTATAAGTATCCTGTTTCTCTTGTCCTGTTTTCCTCGTCTTTTAATTTTATCACTTTTTATAGTTTCTTAGTTTTTATTAAATTTTATCTTATTTTATTTGTATTTATACAAATTTATACAAATCATACATGTTTTTTTTAAAAAAAGTAGAAGGAGAATAGATCTCTGAACAATTATATTCCATAGGTCAGGAGCTCTCTGGGTCCCACAAGGTGATTCTGCTTAATCCATGGGGCATAGATTTCTGCCGCAGTCTAGCTGTCCTCACTGGATTAGTGGAAACATATGGAGACAGGCAATTTCTCAAGTAGATATCTGTATATGTAGGCACCGATTACCCAAAGTGTGCATTCATGCCCAACTGCAAGGCATGGGCGCATGGGCGTGCATCTGCATGTGGGGCGTGTGTCCCACACTGCGCAGCAGAGGCCCAAAACAGAGCTGGCCCACAGAGAGAAGCTTTTCGCCACCACATGGTATATATGATAACCAGTACTTTCAATTGCATTAGACAGACAATGGCCCCCAGTGCAACTTGTGCAGCATAGTCATACTCATCATCTACTGTCATATATCCATCACTGCCTCCATTACAGTAGACCAATGAAGATTGATGAAAGAATGAGTGTCTGAAGGATTTCCGGTCTCGATGTTCTTGCCATTGGGGGGGTCCAATTGGACCTAAACCAATAACAAAAAAATTAACTAAGTTTTATAATTAGTAAGTAGTAATTTAGTAACTTATAGATTGCTATGGTAAATAAATAATTGATAAGGGCAATACATATATGTTGGCTTGATGAGAAGAAAATAGATTAACAGTAAAGGATTTTTTGTTAACCAATATTAATTATAACAACTAACAATGGAATGATAAGGATAAGGGATACAGTTAATGATATATATATATGTACTACCATAACAAAATGAACCTGGACACAAATTGTAAACAGTAATTTGGGGGGGGGGGGCAAAGGACTTAGAAACTTTGTCAACTAATTTTTGTTTAGAATATGTTATAAAGGTTTAAGGCTATTGGATGACTTTGTAATAATTAATGAAATGTCATTAGGTGGTTGTGTTTTTAACTATGGATTATTCTAGGCAAAAGGACACTAAAACAATTTCACTCAAATGAGAACTATGATATGTTGAAAGTAAGACTCATTAAGAACTTTGACATTTGATATGAATGTAAGTAATGACTGTGGAAGAGATGCACGAAAGCTAATTGTAACCAATTGACACACTTTCTACAAGATGTAATGTAAGATGATTATTTTGTGTGTGTGTTGTTTGTTTAATAAAAATACAAATAAAATGTAAAAAAAAGAACAGATTATCCATTCCTTCCTATAAATTAAAAAACAAGCGAGAGTAAAATTTGAGGCTGCTATATCAATATTGATTTCATCCATTTACTATTGTGATTTACTACCCTAAAGAGAAGGACAGACAGTGAGTGCCCCTGTCCAAAGCTCTTTATTATTATTGTCAAACTTTTCACTGTTTTAGTGATTATTTTTTCCTCCTCTGTTATCATCCAAGTTGCCCTATCTTACAATGCTTATCTTCATCAATGTTACTTTCTATATAAATGTTACTAGAATGCTATTTTCCTTTGAACTAGAATGAGATAAAGTTGAAAGGAACTTTCCATGCTTTTGTGGTGGAGATATCATTTTCTTGGCTGTGAAAAATGAAAGAATAATATTTCCACTTCTGACTGTTTTTGTGAGAAACAGAAAACAACAAAGGGTGAACTTTCCATTAGAATGATTTGTGTCCCTAAAAATATATGAGTAAATTACCTGTAATCATTTTATTATCATCTAGGACTTTATTGATCACAGGAAAACCAGAAAGCTGTGCCAAGGGAAATTAATTTGTCCAGAAATATTACTCCTTAAGTTAGAAAGATAGTTGATGTATTTTCCATGATTAATTCAAAAGATGCTGAGCCTCAGAGCTGCTCCTGGGTCAAAGAGGAAGCAATTGTATTGAACTCCTGTTTGTTTTTTTCTTATTGACTTAGAGCTGCTTTCTAGAAGGCAGAAACCAGGGGGCTGAATTCTAGTCCACCTTAGGCAAGAAAACTGGCCTGGGTGACTTTGGTCAGTCACTCTCTCTCAGCATCACTTACCCCACAGAGTTGTTGTGAGAAAATAGGAAGAGCAAGAATAGTAGGTATGTTTTCTGCCTTGAGTTATTTATAAAAATAATAAAGATGGGATAAAAAAATCAAATAAATAAAATAAATCCCACCTTTTCACTTTCTTCCAATGTAGCCTTCAACACCCATTTTGTCATAAACTATTGTTACTATTCCCAAATTCTATGTTTACTGCACTAGTTCACACACGTCTGCCTTTTAGAAAGTTATGGAATGTAATTTCCACAATCACGAGTAATTTAGGGCAACCCTAAATGTTTCTTTGTTTACTTTCGACATGCTTATCATGCTTCCTGGAACTCCTCCTGCATCTCAGCTGGATACATCACTCTTCTCCAGTTCCAAACCATAATGTAATCCAAACAAAAAACGGTGGTATAAGTACCCCCACCTTCCCATCCCATCCTATAAGCTCCTCCAAAGTAAACACAATAAAGACAATTAATTAAACTCAACTCAATAAAAACTCACTAGCTTAGGAGCCACTAACAACTCAGGACATATGCTTGCATAATGAAATATCAATAGGACTGTTTGCCTGATATCCAGTTGTCAATCTCCTCTTATACATGGCAGGCTATTGTATCTTAAATTGTATTGACAGAATCCTTGCATTGTCCTTTCTTCAATGATCATGTCAGCCCTTTAGGTACATCAGGCTAGGAAACCAAAGTTATGAATACCAATGCTACTTTTATTATAGGGTTACAGTAATAGAATCTTGCAAGTCTGAATGTGCTTCTTTTCCTCCCTGTCTTTATGTATTACAGCCCTAGGAAATGTTCCAAGAGGCTTTCTCATATTACTTTTCTGTTTTGGAGTCAGATTTTATCTTACCATTATTTTGGTTGCAGCTCGTCCTTCTGTTCCTCAAGGTGATTCTCACAGCTCATTACAGCTTCAGCCAGCATCATTACAAGCAAGCATGCACTTTTCTCATTTTCCATTCTTCCTATTTTGCCTCCCAGCTTACTATATACACACACCAGGGACATGCAGTCAGGGGAGGCAGGGGAGGCAGAGCCTCACCACTGTCATCATGAAAAGAAAAAAAAAATGTAAAAGGAAAAAGGCTTAGCTAGTTGCTGCCAGAGTCTGACTCTGCTTAGTGCTTAACTGTTTAAAAAAAGCGTCTAAAAAGTGCCCTCTACAGAGGTGACAGGAGAACGAGGTGCCTCATCTAGTTTGACTTTATGATCACTTGAGCAGAGCTAAGCAAGGATTAAAAGCCGAAAAATTCCTGACGTAGATGAGGCATGTCGTTCTCCTGCCTCCTGTAGAGGGCGTTTTTAGAGGCTTTTTAAACAGTTAAGCAGAGTCATCCACATGGTGACTCTGGCAGCAACTAGCTCAGCCTGACCTCAGCTCTTGCCTTTTCCTTTTACATTTTTTTTCTTTTCATGATGGCAGGCAAGAGCAGAGTTGAAATCCTCTGTGAAACAGCTGGAAAAGGTACGTGTACATGTGGGTCGGAGGGAGCTCAGCCAGAATTCAAACTTCATCCTCCTGGTGCAAGTGTGTGTGTGTGTGTGTGTGTGTGTGTGTGTGTGTGTTTGAGAGAGGGGGGAGGTAGCATATTGAGACAGTCCTTTAGTTATGCACTATGTCACACTCTAATGCTATGCCTTTGGGTCTTCTGAAATTTTAATTATCCATCATAAGCAAAAACAATGTTTTCAGTAGAATGAATTTCCACTTCTACTTACATCTGCCAGCCAAAATGCTTTGCTAACATTGCTAACATGGGCTGAGGAAGAAAACCTATTTTTTCTGAATCCTGGTGCAACTTTGTGTGTGTGTGTGTGTGTGTGTGTGTTTGAGAGAGGGGGGAGGAAGGGAGAGAGGGAGGAAAGAGGGGAAGGGGGAAGAAAAAGAAAAAGAAGGAAACTTATTTAGCAAATAGTTTAGAAAAACAAAAATGGCGCTTTAAAATTGGACTGAGCATGCTGGCTGTGGAATTCTAGGAGTTGAAGTCCACAAGTCTAAAAAAAATGCTGCCTCACCAGCCATAAACCTCACTGCACGTCACTGATACACACACACATATATACTTGCAACAAACTTGCATGTCTACCAGAAGCATTCACTATACAAAAAAGAGAATATACGTATTCCAGAATTGAACCCTTGCTCTACGGCATTCATTATGCTATTCTGGGTCCCCAGCCATTCTTGTTTCTTGCTGTTGTTGCTTTTAATAGTGGTTTCCCAGCTTGCTAACCCTTATTTCCTGTCCTTGGATGGCACCTTTCATTAATGGCTCTGCTTAGAGTATGATTTACTAATGAACACAGGTATAAATACTCTGTGAAAAACATCTCACTATGTATGCAATTGTTCTTGAAACAGAATGCTATAGCACAGCCAGAAATATTTTCTGTCTGTATATAGCTACTGCTCACTTGCCAACAAAAACAGACTGCCTATTTAATCATTGTTTTCAGACCAATTCCCAGAAAAGCGGGGGGTGGGGGATGGGAAAGAGCAGGCCATTTTCTCTCTTCATCTCTAAGTAGGCATTATTAAAACTATGTCATTAGGCTTTCTTTATAATAGTCAGATCTTGTGTATGGTGGGTTTCTACCAGTTTGCTATTGTTTGCTTGTGCATGTGCACATGTTCTTGTGCATGTGCAAATGCTTCTGCGCATGTGCAGAAGCATCCACACAGGTGGACGGAGCCTCCTGCCACCACCATTACCAGTTTGACTGAACCGGGCCGAATCGGGAGCAACCCACCTGTGTGTGCTACCAACTACAGCAGTGTTTCTCAACCTTGGCAACTTGAAGATGACTGGACTTCAATTCCCAGAATTCCCCAGCCAGCATTCGCTGGCTGGGAATTCTGGGAGTTGAAGTCCAGACATCTTCAAGTTGCCAAGGTTGAGAAACACTGAACTACAAGCTACAGTCCCAAGTTCCAACCCAGTACTGAAACTTTCTCCTCAAGAATTGGTAACCTTGGGAGCTAAACATCTTGTTTCCATGAGTAGGCATTTACTTGGGCTCATGGGAACATAATGACAGGCAGAATCTGTAGCTCAATCATAAGTTTTGTAGAAAATTTTCCAAGACCAATCATGAATGTTTCAAGAGTAAACCATCAGCAGAGTGCTTGCCAAGACTGATGATAGAGAGCAACATAAACATAATTTTTCCAGTGACCTCTTTCTAACTCATGAGAAGTCCCTTCCCCAACCATTACATCTCCTTCTGCTGAAGGCTTGTTCGATCCTGGATGTGCAGTTGGAGCAAAAAGTTTTAAAGTTTTGAAGCAGAGGATCCGTGCATGCATTCCTGGGCATAGATTCCTCATGTGTCCCTTATCTAGAAACAAATCTGGTTGAATCTAGATTTTGCCCAGTTTGGATTTTAAAAAACATGGCCTGGAAAAGTTTTGTAACATTGGGAGACACTGACAAATGCATGAGGGCAGAGAAATCAAACGTGCTGGATTTCAGTGTACATTTTTAATCCAAATCACCATATGTATCTTTAAAATATAAGCAGGATAAATTAGCGTTTAGTTATTCCAAGGAGCCCATTCTATCCTCTGTCTACATGGCTTGTGAATCTTCTGTTGCTGTTACAATAACTTCCTGCCAAGGAAGATCAAAGATTTTGGCACCAAAAAACATTCAAGGGAATACAGGGTTCAAGAAGTACACTGTGAGTCATAAAGATTTATGTTCAGTGCATGCTTGTTTTTGCAAGTTATTAAGCAACTGAAAAAATGATAGCAGGCCGTTTACATCCATCAGTGTATGAAACTACACACAATGGTAACCACATGGATTTCAGTAGCATTCATCACTGCAACTGGAGTATTCACAAAGTAAGAATTAACTTATCAAACCGGCCCTTTCTTGTAAAATTTCATTTGAAAGGAAATTCTTTTTTTTCTATTTTATTCTTTTAAAAATTGACACATTTCTTATATAGATATTTTTTTAAAATTAAAAACATTCCTATTCAGTATTCAAAACCACGGTTTTTGATAAATGAGAATTGGCTGAGGTTTATGAAATAAATTTCATAAATTTGACTGCTTTTTCCAAGTTAATACTAATTTATTAGTATTAGTATTTACTACTGTGTTATTGCAATATGTCACTTACTGGCTGAGTTGCTTAGGGCAAATAAGCAGAAACTGTAATAAAGCTGAATTCACACAATGCAAAGCCAAAATCACAGAAACTTATCTAATTATTTATCATCTATCTGTCTGTCTGTCTGTCATCTACCTATCATCCATCATCTCTATTCAATTTTTATACTGCCTTCATTACTTATAGTACTCAAGACAGTGAACATACAGCAACAATCCTGTGAGGTGGATTGGGCTGAGAATGGCTGACCCAAACCACCTAGTCAGCTTTCATGTCTGAGGCAGAATTAAAACTCAGTCTTTCAGTTTCTAACCTGGTGCCTTAACCACTAGACTTTATGGATTTACATACTTCATTGTGCATTATTTGGTAAAATATGATTAAGCAAACCATTGTGATTATATATAAGATTAATCAAAACACTGCAGTTCAGCACTTAGCCTGCCTCACTTTAATTACTCATTATACAGAGTAGACTTGGACTAATTAATAAGTCTGTTCAAGAAGCAGAGTAAAAGCAGAAAATAGGAAAATAGGAAATGGATTAGTTTAAGAAACAAAGTTCTATTTCAGCTGTGATCAAAGCACAGTGCAGCTTCTAAGCAATAAGATTTCTAGAAGTCATAAGAATTGAATTAGACTTCAGGAACAGCTAGAAGTGATGTCTTTCTTGTGACCTATTGTGCATGAGGAATAAGGCTGACTCAGTAAGTAATCAACCCAACTATCTGAGGCTCCACTTGTAAAATTAAGCTAGATTATCATGTGGAGTTGTGATCACAGTGAGATACTTGGAAAGAGGAAGCAAATTACAGGAAGAGTTGCAGGTCAATTTAGAAAATGTAGCAGCTGAATGAAATTGCCTTGAGGAAGAAGCCAACTGATATTGAAGAAACACTAGCAAGGACAGAACCTCATCTTCCACCCAGGACCACTGCTGGCATAAAAGGTGCTCTTGTGCAGAGCTCCACTTAGCGTTCCACTCCCCCCAAACATAGTATAAAACATAGAAAAGTACACAAAACGAACACATTCCAAGTTTTAAATTAGTTTTGTTGTTATAATCACAAAGCTATGTCTCATTTATTTTGACCATGTCCTGTGGGAGAATTCACTGGAGAATGCAGTTACATTTGGAAGAGTTAGTGGTAAAAGGAAACAGGCCACCAAAGATCATGATGGTTGGACATTACCAAAGCTGACACCAGCCAGAGCATAGAACAACTCAAACTAGTACAAGATAGGAAGACTTGGAGAGACCAGGCCATAGAATTGCAAGTGTTGGGCACAACTGATTGGATAGCGTCCATCATCATCATTGTCGTCGTCGTCATCATCATCATCATCATCATCATCATCATCATCATCCGTGACTTGCCTACTTGTTTGTCTACGTAATGTTCATTACTAGAACAAGCTTTAGTGTTAGACTTCAGATAAATTATCCTGAGTCTCAATGAGAGGAAGTAGATTACTTATTTAATTTACTCATCAAATTATGGCAATGATAATTACAAAGATATTTTATAGTAAATTATTCTGGAATACAAAACCTATCAATTCAAACTAAGCCTGAATTTCGAATATCCTGTTTTGACTACAAAAAATAAAAGTAAAGGTTTTCCCTGTCCAGTTGTGTCTGAATCTAGAGGGCAGTGCTTAAATCTGTTTCTTAGCCAAGGGTGCCAGTGTTATCCAAAGACATTTTTATGGTCATGTGGTCAGCATGACTATATGAAGGTGCAATGAATGCTGTTATCTTCCCACCAACCCATTTGATACCTATTTATCTACTCACATTTGCAGCAATGGTGGGGATCAATTTTTTTTACTATTGGTTCTGCGGGCGGGGCTTGGTGGGTGTAGCATTTATTTATTTATTTATTTATTTATTTATTTATTTATTTATTTATTTATTTATTTATTTATTTATTTATTTGTCTTGTATGGCCGCCCACATCCTGGAGGACTCTGGCTGCTCACAAAAGACAAGGGAAAGAGGGGAACGAGACAAAGACAACATATTAAAAACAAACCAACATTCACAATTTCCGTGGAGGTAGATGCTTCTCAGCTCCCCCAGCCTGCTGGAACAGCCACTTGGTGGCTTTGAGGAAGGCCGGGAGGGTAGTAAGGGTCCAGATCTCAACAGGGAGCTCATTCCAGAGGGCCGGAGCTGCAACAGAGAAGGCCCTCCCCCGGGGAGTCGCCAGCCGACATTGGCTGGCAGATGGAATCTGGAGGAGACCTAACCTTTGCGATCTAATTGGTCTGAGAGAGGTAATCGGCAGGAGGCAGTCTCTCAGGTACTCAGGTCCGATGCCATGTAGGGCTTTATAGGTAGCGACCAGCACCTTGAAGCGGATTCGGAGACTAATAGGTAGCCAGTGCAGCTCGCGGAGGATAGGTGTAACATGGGTGTACCTTGGTGCACCCACAATCGCTCGTGCGGCTGCATTCTGGACTAATTGGAGTCTTCGAACACTCTTCAAGGGCAGCCCATGTAGAGCGCATTACAATAATCCAGTCTTGAGGTCACAAGGGCGTGAGTGACTGTCTGAAGAGCCTCCCGATCCAGGTAGGGTCGCAATTGGTGCACCAGGTGGACCTGGCAAAGGTCCCCCTGGTCACAGCCGACAGATGGTGTTCTAGAGTCAGCTGTGGGTCCAGGAGGACTCCCAAATTGCGAACCCTCTCTGAGGGGCGTATAATTTCGCCCCCCAGCCTGAGAGATGGAACAGTTAGACAATCTTTGGGAGGGAACATCAGAAACCACTCGATCTTGTCTGGATTGAGTGCCAACTTGTTTGCTCCCATCCAGACTCTAACAGCCTCCAGGCACTGGCACATCACTTCTACTGCTTTGCTGAGTTGGCACGGGGCAGACAGATACAGCTGTGTATCATCTGCATATTGGTGATACTTAATCCCGTGCCGGCGTATGATCTCACCCAGCGGCTTCATGTAGATGTTAAATAGGAGGGGGGACAGGACCAAACCCTGCGGCACCCCATACTTGAGGGGCCTTGGAGTCGATCTCTGCTCTCCGACCAACACCGACTGCGACCTATCCGAGAGGTAGGAGGAGAACCACCGCAAAATGGTGCGTCCCACCCCCACCTCTCGTAACCGTCGCAGAAGGATACCATGGTCGATGGTATCGAAGGCCGCTGAGAGGTCAAGAAGCACAAGGATAGAGGGGTAACCCCTATCCCTGGCTCGCCAGAGATCATCGATCAGCGCGACCAAAGCAGTTTCTGTGCTGTAACCAGGCCTGAAACCCGACTGAAAAGAGTCTAGATAATCGGCTTCATCTAAGGACCGTCGGAGTTGCGAGGCCACCACTTTCTCAACAACTTTCCCTACAAAGGGAAGGTTGGAGACTGGATGATAGTTGCTCAAAATGGCTGGGTCCAGAGATGGTTTCTTCAGGAGGGGTCTCACCATCGCATCCTTAAGGAGGGTGGGAAGATTCCCTCCTGGAGAGAGGTGTTCACAATCGTCTGGATCCAGCCGCGTGTCACCTCCCTGCTGGTCGAGACCAGCCAGGAGGGACACGGGTCCAGTATACAAGTGGAGGCACTCACCGCTCCCATGGTCTTGTCCACTTCATCAGGATAAGCCCATGACTTGGTGGGCATGGCTTGGTGAGCATGGCAGGGGAAGGATACTGTAAAATCTCCATTCCCACCCATTCCAGGAGAAAGTTACTGCAAAATCCCCATTCCCTCCTGATCAGCTGGGACTCGGGAGGCAGAGAATAGATGGGAGCGGGGCCAGTCAGAGGTGGTATTTACCGGTTCTCTGAACTACTCAAATTTCCTCTACCAGTTCTCCAGAACTGGTCAGAACCTGCTGAATACCACCTCTGATTTTAGGCTCTCAAACTGCTAAATGGGCAGGAGCTGGTGCAAGTAACAAGAGCTCACTCTTTTGTACAACATTTGGGTCTCGAACCTGGGCTGACAAGTTCTGGGTCTTTAACCACTGAACCATCACTCCTTTTGACTACAAAGCAGCCCAGTTGTTTCAGAAAAGGATCATTTTTAAACTCAATATGGGTACTTCAAGGTTAGAATGCTTTGAGAGTTTTGTTCACCCAAGCAAACAGCATGACAATTTTTGCCATAACAAATTTTAGTTTGTTATGGCAAAAAGAGTTATTTTAAATTGCTACCAATCTCTTTATATTAAAAAAAGGAAAGAAGAAAAAAGCTTTGGTTCTTGAACTTCCTTAGCAAGATTCCATTTTGCTTAGATTCTTGAAGGTTAAAAAGATCTGCACAAGTTTGGGGGCTCTGCAAGCCACTTTTCATTACTCCACATTGCATCTTCTCCTCAGGACAGATCTGGGAGAAAGTTATGAATGTTTTCTTAGCCTTTAATTTAAGACAAAGGTATATCTTCAAAACAGACATTATCTATAAATGGCCAAATAATTATTGAAGTTACAAAATGTATACTCAATAAAAGAGTATAATGTACTGCATATTTGTTACTTCCTGGGAGAGGCAGGTGGAGGCTCCACTGCCATAAGTGATTAGCTTATTATGGTCACTTGGATTTTAACTTGAGAAAGTGCATCATTTGCTGCTGCTTCTCCTCAGAAAACAGCCTCATTTTTAATTCACAACTTTATTAACTTCCTGGAGAGGAAAACAACAGTCCATGTAGGAGTCACTATGTAATAATGTGGGAGCATGGAGAGGGCCACAAATAGCAGCAATTAAGGCATCATGCTAGAAACTAGGAGACCATGAGTTCTAGTCCTTAAAGGCTCTTGGTGCTCTCTGAACTTGGTTGTTTTCTTGGAAATGCTTCAATATCCACACTAGGTAACATCATCAGTGCACAGGAAATGAAATGTTGGCAAGGAAACAACCAACCTTAGAGAGCACAAGTGTCCTTATTTCAACCTTGAGCTACAAAAATTCTTCATCAGTTCTAGTTCTTGCCTTAAGCACAAAGCCAGTTGGATGGACTAGTCATTCACTAAATCTCTAAAATTCATTACCACTAAAATGATATCACAAGTTCCAAAACTACATAAAAAAGTCAACCTTCATTGAACATAGTATAACAAATTCCCAGGTTAAGAATGCCCTGGGTTAAGGATGACTCATAATTAAGAACTGAGCTTATTGTAGCAAAATTTGATTTAAATAACACCTTGGAAATGGTACTTCTTCTTAAACTGAGAACTACCTTATAAGGATAACTTTATACAGGGAAATACTCTGTCCAGCTATTTGTTATTTGTTAAGGATGTCTGGAAACACACACATATCCCATTATCCTAGGCAGCCTATCCTGACTGTATGTTTGGCATTTCTTCATCCCAGCTCATTACATCTTTTTTGAAATGAACAAAATTGCAGGACCATGTTAAAAATTGTGCTACAGGTGGGTGATCAATCAAATTAAAAATAAAATAAAATCAATAAATACTTGTCTCTGAATTGTAATTCATACTGGACTTTTGTTTTCTACAAGAGTAACCTATTGCCACACCATTTTGGGAACACGCCAGCATTGCTAGATAATGTTTTCCAAACTAGGCTAGTCTGAAAAAGCTTAGCTTTGTGTAGGATGGTTGCACTCTGCACTTCTTTGTCTTCCTGCTAAAGTTGAGTTTAATATTTTCTAATGGGTCCAAGAGAAGAAAAACATAGCCTACAGATAAGCACATTCTTCCTCTGAAAGAGACTCACTATATAATCAGGTCATCCACTGTCCTGAAACTCAATAGTTTTTGTGTGCTCATCTAGTTGAAAGACTTTGTCAAATGGGGCAGAAGACGGATGTCCCAGAACTGTACCCAGCAGCCTTTCCCATTGGAGCTTCTAGGTTTTGCAAGTCCTCAAAGACACTGAACTGTTTCTCCAAACATCCCTCACATCCAAGCACATCCTGGCCATATTTGCCCATTGATGTTGGGAACAGAATTCATTCATATTAGGAATACCTTCATCTTGGAAAAGAGTGTTATTATTATTAGCATATGGTGTTGTTACAGTAGCCAGGAGACCACAATGCTATTGCAGAGCAGTAGTTTGGCTTGCCAAGATACGAGCCCTGTTATAGGAAATGCTCCTGTGCTTCACAACATATGCTACAGGATGGCAAGCTGGCTTCACAGCAGAGAGAAAGACAAATGGCTCTTCCCGCAGTGTCACCCAAGGTCCTTCCCCTTCCTGGACCTGCCTTGCAAGAGGATGCAGCAACTGGGAAAGTTTAGAGTTGTCAGAAATCTGACTGCCTGCACAGATTAACCAGCTCGTCTTCCCATCAAAGTGTATCTATCTATCTACTTGCACAGAGCATGCTTTTGAACTGTTAGGTGGACAGAAGCAGAGGCGAGTGACAGGTGCTCACCCTGCCATGCAGAGCTAGGGCTTGAACCGCCAGAGCTGAGACCGTCTCCAGCATCATTAAGCCACTAAGCCACCTCACTTCTTGGAAAAGACTGAGGCAGCAGAGTCTAAGAGAACTGAGAAAAGAACAACCTGTCAGTAGCAGGCAATGCTAACAACCTCCATTGCTTCTGCTGGCAAGAATGAGAACAGGGCTTTTAATTGGTGCAAGCATTGCTGCCTAAATTATGCACAATGTATTAAAAATGTGGATCATCACAAGTGACCTGATGAATCATCTTCCCCCTATACTTCTTAAGTATATACATCTTTTCAGTGCAAAGCACCAACTCATCAAGTACCCAGTCTCTGAGGAATCAAATCTCAATTAAAAGTGGTTTCCTTTCAAAATTTCCCCAAATATGTCCAGTTTTTAGATGAAATACTGGCAGCCATATACCTATCTTTATTGATCTCCAAATACTGTCCCAAAGTCAATTAGTGATGTGAAACAAGAATTCAGTCTAGATTGGACGCAGAAACAATATCACTTCTGAACTACCTGATGCAATAAGAACTGATGCTTGAATATCTCTGACCTGTTCTCCAAGAGGTTATGCTAAGAAGAGGCCATTTTTGAAATGCAAAGAGTAACAATGAAATTCAATTCTATGGAATTATTCTGCTGCTCATGCACTGTTTTTTTCCCCAGCTGCCAGTGTTCAATGCACAGACATGAAAAATCTCTGTTTGCTCAGTCATATGATTGTGATTTTAATAGCATTTATAGGCCGCCCTTTTCCCTGAGGGACTCAGGGCGGCTTACAATAACAAGGAAGGGGAGTGAAGACAAAACATAAAAAGAAATGTGCAATAACTGAAAAATACTAAAAACACAACATTCTCTCAGCATTCGGGAGGGGCGGAAGAGTTTATCCCCAGGCCTGACGGGCTAGCCAGATCTTGAGGGCTGTACGGAAGGCCTGGACTGTGGTCAGGGTACGAATCTCCACGGGGAGATTGTTCCATAGCGTCGGAGCAGCAACTGAGAAGGCTCTCCTCCGGGTAGTCGCCAGTCGGCACTGACTGGCGGATGGAATACGGAGGAGGCCCGCTCTATGCGATCTGATGGGACGCAGGGAGGTTATTGGCAGAAGGCGGTCTCTCAAATAGTCAGATCCACTACCATGGAGCGCTTTATGGGTGGTAAGTAAGACCTTGAATTGCACCCGGAGATCCACAGGCAGCCAGCGCAGCTCGCGGAGGATAGGTGTTATGTGGGCGAACCGAGGTGCGCCCACAATCACTCGCGCGGCCGCGTTCTGTACTAGCTGAAGTCTCCGGGTGCTCTTCAAGGGCAGCCCCATGTAGAGCACGTTGCAGTATTCCAGCTTAGAGATCACAAGGGCTCGAGTGACTGTCGTGAGAGCCTCCCGATTCAGGTAGGGCCGCAACTGGCGCACCAGGCGAACCTGGGCAAATGCCCCCCTGGTCACAGCCGATAGATGGTGATCAAAACTCAGCTGTGGATCCAGGAGGACTCCCAAGTTGCGGACCCTATCTGAGGGGTATAAATTTTGTCCCCCCAGCCTGATTGATGGTACGGTGGTCAAATTATTGGGAGGAAAACACAACAGCCACTTGGTCTTGTCTGCTATAAGGACATGGCTAGCAGTGCAGTCTGCTCCTCTTTCCAGGCATCTCATGTCATCCATGCATGTAATACATGAAGAAAGTAAATAATCTTGCATAAATCCCAGTCTTGTTATTATGGGATGCCTTTCTAAATCAATTGCCCTTTTCTTCATTGCTAGCAAATCCACCTTTATTCTCATTTCTATAGTTCAACTGAACAACTTGATCACTCTGTACTAAGCCTAAAGATTTTTCATAGATAAGAAAAAATCCACACTGTTATCATTTCACTGCCCAGTCTTTAAAAACTGACGATTGATAGACTTTGTCACTTCTGCCACCCTAACAACATGAAGAACAGGCCAAGAAAACCACAATGGGAGGTTGTAAAAACAGCTTGAAATCAATGCTAAGGGGTCCCCTGAGGAGAGGTAAGGCATCAATATGGTAGTTTCAATAAAGCAATGTCCTGATTCGTGTCCACTTTCTAAGCTACACAGCTGTAATAGTGTGTGAGAATAATCTTGGGAGGCAGAAGGGAGAGCCTGGCATTGACAATCAGAATTTAGAGATGTCTCAGCCCACAAAAGGAGGGATGGCATCGGAAACATTTCAGAAGGGACCCTCCCTATTTTTTTGAGAATAAGAGAAAAGGAGGAGAGAAATACCAAAAGATTCTGTGAAGGTAACTTTATAATAATTATAGAGCTAGCTCTCTTGGTTGCCGTTCTTTTCTGGACTACCTCACATAGCTAACAATAGTTCCTAGGGCTATTCAAATTTCCTCCCCTCCATATAAAAGGGAAAGAAAACAAATTGTTCCCATAACCATTTTTTGCAGAACTGCATGTGTTTTGTACATTTATCTGTCTGTTTGCAAACAAACAAAAGTTGCTGCAACAGGAAATCTATCGAGCTGCAAAGGCCCATTTCTATTCTCTCTTAAAAACCACTGAAGTTACAAAGCCAAAAAAATTACTATGCCAGGATTTTGCGACCAGACGTTTTTCACTATAGCTCTAATCATGGTTCTTGCATGCCATGGTGACAGGAGTGAAGGAACACAACTCAGAATTGATCTGAGTTGTTTGAATTGTTTGCAGAGCTTTGAAACTCTTTCTGGTTCACAGCAAAATAAGATATGCGATTTCCCTTTTATCTTCATTAGAGGATTAGTGAGCTGCAGAGTGCCCATTTGTCCACCCCCAAGGAAATGCCTTCAAATAATGGAAGCCTCTCAGGAAAGTGATATGAAAGGATGAGGAAGAAAGATAGGATGAACACCAATGTAGCACTTGGACCATCCCCAAATAAAACAATTCAAAGCACTGGGCAGCTTCAAATATTCCAGAGCAGAGTCAGAAGGAAACAAGTGGAGCTCCCTCCTACAACCATTGCTGTGGGTGGGATGAAGAGACCAGGAATTGCTTCTGCTTTTGTGCAGAATCTTGGCATGCAGATTGGACAGCTACCAGAGAACAAAGGGAACTTCACAACATAATGTACATCACAACATAAATGATGTACATTTTATAGATTGTTCACTAACACCATAAAACATGGCATCATCATGGCTTGTACCATGTGCATGGGAGTACCTTAAAGCTACCTAAGATAATGCATAGGATTGTATTAGTGTAGCCTTGTGAACTGATATTTTAGAGCGAGAACTTTGTACATTGAATGATTAATAGAAACAGGGATAAAATATGTTTAGTAACATCATTATGTAAGTATGTCAACAGTACCTGATTGAAAGTATTCTTCAGAGAATCAATCTCTGAATTTTACAGAGGTTGACTTCATGAAATAGATAGTACCACTTAGATTGTAGCAGAGCTCCATCTAGTGTTTAGTCGCACTGGAAAAATTGATTTAAGATTACACCACTTGTTTTATTAATATAAAGCCTCTTCCAGTTTATTTTTTCTAGCTTGCATTTGGAGCATTTAAATTCTCTGTTCACAAACTGGTCCACAAAAGACACAATTGGTAGTACTTTGTTGATCTTGAAAAAGCCAAACAAGTATAACAATTTTCAATTCTGGTTCATTGATTTATTCAGAGAGAAGGAAAGGGAAATAGAGACAATATCCTAAAGGTGATGAGGGATGCTATTTGCTTCTCAACCAGTCCAGAGGTGGTATTCAGCAGGTTCTGACCAGTTCTGGAGAACCAGTAGCAGAAATTTTGAGTAGTTTGGAGAACTCATAAACACCATCTCTGACTGGCCCCGCCCCCATCTATTCTCTGCCTCCCGAGTCCCAGCTGATCAGGAGGAAATGGGGATTTTGCAGTAACCTTCCCCTGGAGTGGGGAGGGAATGGAGATTTTACAGTATCCTTCCTCTGCCACGCCCACCAAGCCACGCCCACCAAACTGGTAGTAAAAAAAATTGAATCCCACCACTGCACCAGTCCCACACAAAAGATTTACTGTATGGGACAAACTTTAAAAAAGGAAGAAGCATAAGGGAAAATGCTTTACATGTCTGTGAAATTTTTCTTTCGTTTGTTTTTTGTTTTGCACAAAAAATGAACTGGAACAGTATCAGATTGTCTTTCAACACTGTTTGTTAGATTAGTTAGCAGTGTTAACTATTTAACACTGCTTTATTTAAGTTAGCAGTGTTAATTATAGTTAGCAATCCTTACTTGGGAGTAAGGAAGCAATTGACCACTGGATGGCTTGACACAACTTTGGATGAGGGAGGGAGCAAGATCCTTGGGCAAAAAGAGTAGGGTTAATCTGTACTGTTGCCTGTTAGTTTTAGATTATTACCTTTGAAATATTTAAGCTTTTAGGCAAGATTGCAAAGGCTGCAAAACATTCTTTTCTGGAAATGTGCAATCTTGCTTCAAAAGCACATGTGAAATGCATTTCAGAGTAATCTTGGAGAATCATGAGCCAGATGGTAGCAGTTAGATGTGACCCATTTTTTTTTTAAAATAAAACTTTGCATACTTTGGGAAACATTGGAGTTGTTTTTCCTTTTCTCATGTAGACACACAGTATAATTATTTTCTTTTTAGCTGAAATGTCAGTAAAGAAGGAAACACATACACACACACGTACAAAGCAACCATCAGTTTCAAATTAACTCTGAATTTTAAAGATCCCATAATTAATGCTGCATGCAGGATGTATGTGTGTCAAAAAAAATTAGGATGACAGCCACAAGCATGTAATTGAAGTATCACTTTTTAATTTGTGCCATGACACAAGAAACTGTCAAAAGAAGATTGTTTTAAGAGTTTTTCAGAGAAAAGCTAAATGGCTATTTTTCTGGGAAAAGCCATGAAGATTTTACAAAAGTGCATATAGTTAACAACTGAAACCACCACAAAAATGTGGGAAAGTTTCCCCAGGAATCCATAAATCCCTCAAAATGCATGTTCAGAATTGATTTTCTGTGATATTTATTGTTCAATTTTTATGCCACTCATCTCTCTGAGCAGCTTACAAAATATAATTCTCCCATGTAGTTTTTTTTGGCAGGAATGCAGAAAACATCGTCTCCTTCTGTTTTCTTTTTTCAAAATTTCAGTTCCAGCCTACAGCTCAGGATGTCTGGATGGTCGATTATTTAAGTACTCTGCTAAGCTTCCAGTTTCAGACAAATTTGGCCAAATGCTGTTACTTACTTGAAGGAGCACCTGTTTTTCCTTGACTTGACTCATATATTTATTAAAACTTTATTCTCCAGGTTTCCCCACATTTCAATAGGTACTATCTTAAACTGGAGAAACCCAAAGGTGTTTCCTAGAGTGCACTGTAATACTTTTTAGGTGCCAGCCCTCACATTTTATATTCATGGTGGTGATGATGGGGGTGGTCCATGCAGTTGGATGGATTTGGAAATAATCCAGTTTTTGAGAGTGGCAGAACAATACAGATGAAGAGCAGGCTAGGACACCAGCTGTCCATGTCACAGTTGGGTTGAATTATCATAACAAAACATTTTCTTTTGTTCTGTATTATGTCTATGGAGATTTTCAGTCATCCAGGTTAGGGTTGTCTCAAAGGTACTTTTTCAGAAGGCAACGGAACTTTATTTTTTGCTTTAAGATGTTTTGCTTCTCATCCAAGAAACTTCTTAAGTTCTTAATGATGGTGGAAAATTTATTTATACTCCTTGCAGTCATCTGGTTGTTAGCATTTTTTCTGAGCCATTCTGGCATAATGGTTAGAATGCATAGTGCAGGCTACTTCTGTTGACTGTCAACTGCCAAGCATTCTCACCTCAAAATTGACTCAGCCTTCCGTCCTTCCAAGAACCCAGATTGTTGGGAGCAATATGCTGACTCTTTAAACCATCATTTCCACCATAATTCAGAACTGAAGATGTTTTCTTGGGTGAGAAGCAAAATGTCAAGCAAAAAACATAAAGTCAAGTTGCCTTTTGAATAAGCAACTTTGGGGCTTTTGTTCTGTATGTTTTTCATTTGAGTGTTACAATCTTATCTCACTTATACATTGGTGCTGTTGTTAACATATCTGTCTCACAGGTCTGCTTGTTTGATTTAATGTGGTCTTCAAGGAAAATGGTTCCCTACTTCATCTATAATTATCTGCCCAAATTTTAATCTACTGGTCATGCAGAAGACTCAAAGACCGTTTGGAAATGTCAATATTGTATTCCTGTTTCAATTTATAGTCCTTGAACTATGTTCAACAACAAATCACTTCAGGATTATAAAAACACCCATCCCAAGTTGATGAAAAACTGTGGCAATTTTGCCAAGATTTTCATTCATCTTTTTTATACATTATAATGTATTACTTCAGGAAAAGACTTGCCATGGAACACCTTCAGTGAAAAGATGTGCATAGAGTATGAGCAATAGACCTTAACCCAATTTTATACAAAATTGTACAGCAGAAAATGTATTATCAGAGCCAAGGTGGCGCAGTGGTTAAATGCAGCACTGCAGGCTACTGCTAGATCAGCAGGTCAGCGGTTCAAATCTCACCGGCTCAGGGTTGACTCAGCCTTCCATCCTTCCGAGGTGGGTAAAATGAGGACCCAGATTGTTGGGGGCAATATGCTGACTCTCTGTAAACCGCTTAGAGAGGCCTGAAAGGCCTATGAAGCGGTATATAAGTCTACTGCTATTGCTATTATTGCTATTGCTATTCAGGCCATTTCCAGTAAAGTGGAGATTACTCCTTAATCTTCTTGCACTGTCAGGTAATCTTTTGCCCATGCTACTGAATGTGCTTGGAATCCTGTCATTTGGTTGGTTTTGAAACTTCCTACACAAATACCTCTGATTAGCATGTGCATCTCAGAAAAGCTGTTTCCACCAAAAAGAGGAAAATACAAAAATAGCTTCACATATCTTTGTGTAATTCAGTTGCAGAGATTATTTTTTTTTAAAGAAAAAGTATTTGATGGCTGGATTCCAATAGGCTTTTCCCAGAAATATTGGAATGTGTAATATGGATTGAAGGGAAAGAGCTTAGGGATCTCCGCCCAAGGAAAACAGATGGATAACCCAACACATTCCATATGTGCATGTATCCAATTACCGTATAATTTCTTGAACTTTGTGTGTTCTTTTTTTATTACAGGGTTATTGGGGTGTTGTATTTTGAGATGCCTAACAGGTTTTAGGATACATTTTACCTAAACATTTATTATATACATATGCAAGCTATTTTCTTTCTGGGTGAAATCATAGACATACCCCTCTGGCAGAGTCAAGCAACAGTTTTGTAACTGGGAAAGCAATTTTTATGTAAAAGAGATAAGGAGACCCAATTCTGTCTTAATTTGATATCCCTGCTTTTCCTCTCATTTTTCTATTATCAAATGGCTGACACTTTTGATGGTTTTTCCATTGAATTACTGAGAGGCAGCATAGTCTGCAAAAATGAGAAACTACATGATTCCAAGGTTGTCCACTGTTATTCTAAGCAATACATCATAATGAAATATTTTACTCAACTGACACCAAAATGACAGAGAACAAAATAGAACAGAGTAGATGAGGAATATGGAGTAGCAAGCAAGCAGGTTAACTCATGATTTCACCCCCATTCAAGATACTTTAGGATGATAAATGTAAGTCTGACTGCAAGGGCATTTTGACTTGGACATCCTGAATCATCCTTGCCCTGACCAGATATTGAACATGGAGCTTCATCATAACTTTTGATACAGAATAGGTTGAGTTGGCCTCATTTGCTCTGCCTCAAGCAGATCACATCTGCCTTGAATTGATTAGCGAACTGGAACAGCCCTGCTTTAGACTACTGAAATTCCAACATATGAACCAGGAAAGATATGAACAAGAAGAGATTGCTACATTAAGTTGATTCTTGTATTTTTATTATTATTTTAAATCTTCAGATTTTTCTGCCATGAGACAGGAATGCATGATAGACAGAATGGCTCAAACATCTTCACATGACACACTCAAATCATATTTCATTCACAATTTTACCCTAAAACATTTACAGTTAACATAATCCCACCCATTTCTATTATCACAGATTTAATTATTTATTGAACAGTAGTTGCCAGCAATCAAAAATTGTAAGGCTTTTTTTTCCTTTTCTCTTTTTTTTTGGCATTAAAAAATCTGTTAATCTATAACATGAGGAAAATCACAACTAATTCTCACTTTATATGGCAACCTCAAGATAATAGATAAATCCAAACAAAATGCTCTGTTTTTGTGTTACTCACTGAGGATGAGTTCTACAATCCATTTCATGTTAACTAAAATTACTAGAGCTATTTTACCTTACTATGTTTTTAAAAGCTGCATTATTCAGTTAATCTCTCCCTGTAGAATAGAGTGGAACAAAAATATGGGGGAGAATGTTTAATGAATCCCCTTTCTCCCTCTTTTCCTCCATCTATTATGGGTGGTTATAGAACTCACTGAAGCAGACCAGAAATTGTACATCACTGAAAATGGGCCTCCTCCTTTGCAGATAGATGCCACTTTTCCAAAGGAATCCATTATCTTGATGCAGTATTTGTATTCGTATTGCCCACAGGGACTATTTGGCAAAGTGGCCAATCATACACTGGAGCATTTAACAGTACAGCTTTTTAGATAAAGCAAAAGAGAGCAGTTGCTTGGAATTCACATCGTGGTTTCTGAAGATAATTATGTTGAGGTTTTCCGGAATGGATGTAAACAAAGATCTATGTGCACCTGTATGTATCTGTATGTGACAGTCTTTATGTTCCTTGGGAGTCCACATCAATTGTTAATGTTTCCACTGATGAATAGTGTAGATTACATACCTGATCTGTAGTATTTACTCCTGAGAAGTTAATAGAAGGGAATGACAGTTCTGATGCACTTTGGAATGGCACATTCACGTAAACGCTTGCACGCTTAAGACTTAACAAAGGTTTCTAAACACAACTTCTAAATAAGGTCTAAAATATCAGCACAATTTTAAAAAATCCTATGTAAGTAAAATATAAAGTAGGATGTTTTTCAACAAACGTTTAAACAGGAAAACCTAGGTATTTAAGAAAAAATGTAGCTGATGCATTTTTTTAAAAAAAAGGTATTTTTACCACATACTAAAATGCCATGATATCCCATAACTGGCCAGGTCCAGCTATCTCTGAGCTGCACGGCTTACAAAATTGGACAATAGAAAAAAGAAACACAGAGATAGAGAAAAAAAATTCAAAAATAGCCAACATTATCCAAGAAAATGGGGCATTTATATTACAGCTATTAAAAAGATGGCTGTAAAAAAGTCTATGTGAAAATTCCTTATTTTAAGGTTATTCCTAATTTTTTAAATAATTGAATCAATCATTACATAACTCCCAAGCATTAGATTTCATAGCTTAATGCTATTTCTCTAATATTTAATCTCTTATTGACAGTACTAATTGTATCTGAAGGTCAGATTTGAACTTGAGAATTAAAACATTTATCTTAATGAAGTTAAGTCAGTTTGCATTATAGTCACAGTTGGTGCTCTTGAATTTTAATATGTCAATGCAAGTAGTTCCTTGAAATTACGTATAGCAGTCATTGGGTAGAAAACTAAGCAGAAGTTGCCATCTTAATTTGGTTCTTTTAAGATCTATTATCATGGAACAAACAGAAGTATACTTTAATATGAGTTGTCTTAGGACAATCAGCAACCAAAGTAGCGGCTAGTAAGATTTGCTAGTTTTAGAAAATTGCATAGGTATTAATCAAGAAGGCAGTAAGCACAGCACTGTATGTGCCATTATGGTGTTGTGTTATTCTCCTCTCCTTCTCTTTTTAATGTAAAAAAAGAAAGGAGAGCTTCTTGAAGGGTTTTCATCAGGGTTACATTACATAGCAGGTATATTATTACCTAATGCTTCTGAATATAGTTCTTTCCCACAATATTCTCTACCTGCTTTTCTCAGTGAACTCTTCCTTAGTTATTTGTATCATGCCTCTTTCTCATAGCAATTTCAGAATTATATTTAACCTAAGATAACATTCTAGTTTTCTATTTAGCACTTGACTAGAACTGTCAAAATGAGTCCTTACAATAATCCAAATAGAAGTAGATCAAACTAACAAGGCTTCCACAGAAACTTGAGTGCTCCATGTCAGAGCTGCTTCCCTTCCTTACTTGAACCCTCTTTTTTTTTTTTTTTTTACAAAACAATGTGCACGGAGAGAAACTATTTAAAGATCATCTTGAGCTTCAAGTTGATAAGACACTGGAGAGTTTTCCTGCTGATCTTTGATAACAGTGGATTCACTCGGTTCCTCACTCATTTCACTAGATGGTTCTTCACAATTTGGCTCTCCTGGATCCAGACTGCTTCCCTCACTTTGCTCCTCATTCTGCTCTTCATTGGTCTTCACAGTATGTTCCACGTCACTCTCGAAGGACGGTGAAAAGCCATCCATTAAATTTTCACTGGCTGCCAGTTCATCCAAGGGTTGAATAAGGGATACAGGGATGCTTGGCTGTGTAAAGCTGTCTCTGGCAGTTACAGGCACTTTGTTTGTGGCCATTTCTACAGCAGTATCATTCTGTGGCAAAGTTGCTTTCTCAACAAGTCTCCACTGAATGATACTCATATCTTTGCCTCCAGTTGAAATTAAATGACTATCATTATGAGAGAAACTGACATTTGTTACATGACTACTATGGGCACTATATTTATGACTTGGAGCCTGTTAACACAAATAAAAAACAACAACATTGTTAAGATCAAGCTATACATCAAACATGATTAACTCAACTTCCAATTACATATATTTAATTAGGAAAATATACATCTTACCTTTCCAATGCATTGTAAATTTTAGCAAAGTACACATTTTCCCAAAATATAAATCATTACAATCTCAAACATGAATTCTATCGAAGTGTAATGCTACCGGTTACTTTGCCATCTATAAATATTCAAACAATAGATTTTACTTATAGAATAAGTGTGCAAGTTTCACAGGAAAGGGGTAGGTCCCACTCTTCTTGTAAATAACCCTGTTATAGGAGTGGGGAAGCTGCTAACCAGAATAATTGGTTTGCATTTTCCAGCAATCCTGGAAATCATTGGGTGTCCAACAGTCACTGGTTGCAATTGGAGTGCATTTGCATAGCACCAGAGACTGCTGAGACAAACACTCACAGCAACTTCAAGACAAAACAGGTAGGCTGAAAGGGAATATCTATTTGCAATGACTCTCTGAAATTACCCATTGTGAAGGCGGCTGACCTTCTGACCAGAAAACATCAGTAGTTCATCCTTGATAAATGCTTATGTGATTGTAATTTTATTTTAGAATGTCTGGCTTAGTTCAGTGCAACACTTGCTTTGCAGCTGTCTTTCGTGGTACTCTTTTTAAATTTGGATGCTATGCTATTGTAAGCAGATTGCTAGTTTAAATGGTTAGATTGCTTATCTTGAGTCTTTAGTTTGTGCTCTTCAGGCTGAAATTAGATAGCCAATTCAGCTGGTGTGTTTTATCACCCCCACCAACGCTTACTACAAAGACCCTCCATGAGAAGGGCAGTAGGGACAATTATTGTATCTGGCCAGAGTGAGAGTTGTGGATCATATGTAGAGCTGTGGACAATCACTTAAATGTGAGCAGTAATGTGTTGCACTTATAAAAAAAGCTAACAAAAGTCCTAAGGGTGCATTAACAGAAAGATAGAATCAAGATCATGTGAAATATCAGTACCAATTTATAATGCCCTGGTAAAAAATCACACTTTTGTTTTGGTTGCCACAATATAAAAAGACGTGGAGACTCTACAAAGAGTGCAGAGAAGAGGAACTAAAATGATTAGGGAACTGGAGACTAAAACATATGTAAAATGGTTGCAGATATTGGGTATGTCTACTTTAATTAAAAGAAGGAATAGGAGTGGTAATAGCAATATTACCAATATCTAAGGGGCTGCCACAAAGAAGAGGGGGTCAACTTATTCTCCAAAGCATCTTGAAGCAACGAATGGAAACTAATCTAGGAGACAACCAACGTAGAACTAAGGAGAAATTTCCTGACACTTAGAACAATTCATCAGTGGAAAAACTTGCCTCCAAAAGTTGTGGGTGTTGGAATACTGGAGTTTTTAAGAGAGATTGGACAATTATTTTTCTCAAATGGGATATGGTTCCCTGCTTTGAGCAGTGGGTTGGTCTAGAAGACCTCCAAAGTCCTTTATTATTCTGAGCTGTGATGGTGCAATGGTTAGAATGTAGTACTGCAGGCTAATGCTGCTGACTGCCTGCTGCCAGCACTTCGTCAATTCAATTCTCACTAGCTCAAGGCTGACTCAGCCTTCCATCCTTCTCAGGTCTGTAAAATGAGGAGCCAGATTGTTGTTGTTCGGGGCAATATGCTGACTCTGTAAACCACTTAGAGAGGGCTGTAAAGCACTGTGAGGAGGTATATTAGTCTAAGTGCTATTGCTATTATTATTCTATTTTCCTAGTAAACTAAATCATAAAATTTCTGTTCTGTCCTTTCACTGCAATCACTGTGCTGCCTACAGCTTAAAAACTACAAGTAGATATGAAATTAAAAAGAAAATGTAGTGAGAGAGTAGTAACTTAAACATTATACCTCCAGGTGACCAATCTAGTAAGGCAAAGGGACAGATTTTTTTCCTAAGTTATATTTCACCATATTCACCAACAATAACTGTTATGGGAAATTTGGTGCATAGTGTTATTTCTACAAGAATACATAGCCATATATTTAGTATAGTATACAACCTCTTTCTTCTCATTTCTGCTCTAAAACATTGCCCCTAAACTTACCTTTGCTTTGGAACAGGGATATTGAAATAGATGGACTTTACAAAAGTCATCAGCCACAGCTATCACTTTCCTATTATGGGACCTCACAAGGGCATTTATATCTGTTCCATCTGATCCTTCTGGCCACACTCCTTCATTATATAAGCACAAAAGAAAAAAAAACAATGTTACTAAAACAAGGGGAAAACACAGAGACTTATAGCTCTCAAGATGTTGAACTCCAATTCCTATCGGCCTTAGTCATCTGATAATTCTAAATGGTTACAAATTCTCTATTGGTTAGAAGAATTTTAAGAGATTAGCCATCCATTTAGAATACATCAATCAAAACTAAATAATCCAATGTATAATAATTGTCCTAGAAATACAATCTCTCCTATGTGTATGAGAAAAGACAAATGCTTTAGCTGACATGACAGAACCCAAAATATTTTCTAAGTTCTTTTATTACTTTAATAAGCAACAAAGAAAAAAACAATATTATTGCCCAAATTTAGGAGGCACATTTTTAAATAATTGAAATATATTAAGATAATAATGGAATGAATGAACTGAAGCCTTAAATCAAATGCAGATATAATGACAAATGTTTAATCTTTTCTTATCAGTGTTTTCTTACCTGGATAACGTTAAGATGTGTGGAGCTCATCTTGCAGAATTATTAGCCACAGAATGCTGACTAGGAATTCTGGGAGCTGAAATCCGCACATCTTAAAATTACCCAGTTGGGAACCCTATTTCTTATGACAACAAAGGAAAAGTTATATGCACAGACCTATGCCAAGTGACAAAATATATACAGGGAAATAACCTCAACATATACTTGTATTCAACCTCAGGTAACTTGTACAAAAAGCTGAGGTTTGTGTTGTGACATTGTGATAATAATTACATAATTATTTGCTAATAATTTGATTTGTAGTAGATGCTTATGGAATTTAACAATTTTCCCTTAGATTATATTTAATGAAAAAGAAAACACTGGAATGATTTTATTTACAAAGTCAATTTAAAGAAACAACAACAAAATAGTTAAAACACTCTATGAATGGTGTAATCTTTGTATTTTCCAGAGTAGACTGATTTTAAACTTAAGAATAACAATTAAATAGGAATATAGTACTCACCAAATACCTGAAACCCCAGCACACAAGTATATGTTGTCCAATCTATGTCCTTACAATCAGAGCGGTTCCTTATCAGTTTACAGCCATTTGGAATGTCCCCTTTATAAAAATACATAACTGGCATTGAAATAACTATTTATAATTTCCAATTGTATCCTATTTTTCCATCCCTAAGGTTCTCAAAGTAACTCTCAGAACAAAAACACCGAGAAACATAAAGCAATTAAAACCCAGTTAAAAGCATCAACTAATCATTATCATTCCAATTCAAAAGAGCTGGTTGAAATGAAATGCCATGTGCCCAAAGAGAGAGAAATGGTAAATCTGTGGAAGGAACTTATTCCATATCTTGGAAACAATAGGAGAAGGTCCTCTCCTCTATGCCTAAACATGGGTCTCTGAAATTGGCAGCATTTTTAACAAACAACAGATAAGTAACAGATTAACAGAGTTGGAAGGAACCTTGCAGATCATCTAGTCCAACTCTCTGCCCAAGTAGGAGACCCTACATCTGCCTCTACCTAGGACAGAGGTTCTTCTGTCCACTTCTGTGTCTGGACAGCCTCAAACTATAATTATATAGTTTGTACTGTATATAATTATATAGTAAAATAATATTACTGTGAGATTTGTTTTATCTATCTATCTATCTATCATCTACTGTATCTATCTATCTATTAAAAAGCTAAATAAAAACTGTCAAATATTTTGAGTTTGAGTAACTGTTGTTTAAATGGGTTTACAAGCAGAGTATGTTGCAAATTTAAAGTTTTTCACTATGCTATCCTTTGTTATTTAGGTATTGCAAGCATTTGTTCTCCAAAGCAATGGTGGTCAAAAAAATTATTCTACATTTCATGTATTATATTAAATAAGGACTCAAAGATACAATGGAAATAAAATCTAAATACTGAACTATCTTTTACTGTAGGAAAAATAAAAGGCTAAATAGTGGCTTTATGGTTTTGTTTTGTTTTTATAAAAAAGAACATTTTTTAAAATAATAAATAATGCTTATACAGGTAGTCCTCTGCTTGCAACGGTTCATTTAGTGACCATTTAAAGTTACAACAGCTTTGAAAAAAGTGACATGACCATTTTTCATAAAATTTGGACTCTTGGGAACTGACTCATATTTATGATGGTTACAGTGTTGCAGAGTCATGTGATCACCCTTTGTGACCATCTGACAAGTGAAGTCAATGGGGAAACCATATTCACTTAACAACTGTGTTACTAGCTTAACAACTGCTAGTATTGTGGCAAGAAAAGTTGTAAAATGGGGCAAAACCCATTTAACAAATGCCTCACTTAACAACAGAAATTTTGGGTTCAATTGTGGTCACACGTTGAGAACTACCTGTAGTTCACATTATAAACCAATAGCTTGAAAGTCCGAGAATTAGGGGTGACACAATCATGTTAATATAAAGTCAACAATTTCAGCAGACTGGTATATATAATTATCTGCATATGCTACATTCCGGTGCAACATGAATGAGTTTTTCTTTTTTCTCTTTCTGATGAATAAAGAAAGAATAAAGAATTCACATATCTTGAAAATTTGGGTCCTAGCTACTTTAACTTACATTCTGGACTATACAACTGTTTGCCAACAATAGGTGCTAATAAAATGTAAATTCATAGTAACTGACGGAGGGGGATAAAATTTTAAACATTCCTTCTCTTTGAATTTTTATCCATTGATTCATTCAATAGCTTTAGACATATTGATGTAATTTTATTTCTATACAAATGAATTTCACATTATTACTATAAAAAAAGAAAAGCCTCCAAAGACACTCTTCAGTGACATTTATGCATGAAGCTTTTTATGCTATCTCTGTGCCAAGGTGGCGCAGTGGTTAAATGCAGCACTGCAGGCTACTGCTAGATCAGCAGGTCAGCGGTTCAAATCTCACCGGCTCAGGGTTGACTCAGCCTTCCATCCTTCCGAGGTGGGTAAAATGAGGACCCAGATTGTTGGGGGCAATATGCTGACTCTCTGTAAACCGCTTAGAGAGGCCTGAAAGGCCTATGAAGCGGTATATAAGTCTACTGCTATTGCTATTGCTTAAATGGATCAGGATGGACAGATGTTATTACTTTAAAGCTCTGTTATAAAGGAGCCCTGGTGGCGCGGATAGAATGCAATGTTGTAGGCTAACGCTCCACATAGCCTGGAGTTTGATCCTGGCAGGCTGAAGGTTTACTCAGCCTTTCATCCTGCTAAGGTCAGTAAAATGAGGACCTATATTGTTGGGGGCAATATGCTGACATTGTAAACTGCGCAGAGTGTGCTGTAAATGTAAAGCACTATGGGGTAGTAGATACCGTATTTTCCGGCGTATAAGATGACTTTTTAACCCCAAAAAATTATTACAAAAATTGGGGGTCGTCTTATACACCATACCAAAAAATCAAAAGAAAAGAAAAAGCAATGCCACCAAGCAAAAAGCCGCGCCACCACCAGCGCAGACGCCGGCCTTTCAATCGATAACCTCGGCACTCCTCGCCTGGGCACATGGATGGATCAGCGCTGGGATGGCTTAGTAAGGTCTGGCTGGCGGTCTGGAGGAGGAAGGTGCTGAGCTCAAACTATGAAAGCCCGGCACTGGGGAGGCCTTCAGCTGGCTCGCAAGCACCTGAAAGTAGGGGGTCATCTTATACACCCAGTCGCCTTATAAGGCGGAATATACAGTAAATCTAAGTGCTTTTGTTATATGCCATAGGTCCAGGTTACCTGTGAGACTGATTCTACCTACAGAATCTACCTCTCCTACCAAATCAGATAGTGTCTGTCCATTTCTAATCCCTTCCCTTAAGCAATGTCATTTTAGAGATCTAAGAAGTTTGCATTTCTGTGCCAGCCTATTTCCTATCAAATACCCTTCACTTTGAAGTTTTGCAGCCCTTTACCTTCTTAACATTTGGCTTTCCCTCCCACGCCTTGAGATAGGGACAGGTGATAAAGGATTAAATGAGGGACTGCATGTGGAAGCTTAACGTTAGTGTCAGGGTTTTAATGTTTATGGTTTTAATCATGTGTTGTTTGTGTGCAGATGTTGTTTTAATTGTTGATCAGCAGCCGCCCAGATTTTGATATAAGATGGGCAGCTATATACAGCTTTTAAATAAATATATGGAAATAATTAA